>NC_053027.1:93319905-93330423 GCF_003073215.2 Triticum urartu | reverse complement strand
ACCCAGGGAGGGGGGGGCTTTCTCTTTTTTTTTGTCCTTTTTCGTATTTTCTTTCTTTTATTTATTTTCTCTTGTGTTTCAATTCAGTTCAAAATATTTATGCATTTTATAAAACTGGGTCTCCTACACCACAATTATCTATGTAATATTTAGTACAAACCGAACATTTTTATTTCAATGTTTGAAAACTTTTATTATTTACCAAAGTTTGAATTTGAATTTTGGTCCGGTTTTGATCTAACGATCGATTAGCAACAGTAACGTAGGTAACGTGGCTCCATTAGTGTGGGATTACTGTAGCTTAATTACCCGGGCATTACACTTGCTCAGCTGCTTGCGCTGCAGCTCCCGAGTAAGGCTAACCGAACTCTATTAAAGTGCTGACGGTTTTCTATATTATTTTGTCGGCATGTTTATTTGCACTGGTGGCGATCTTTGATGCCCAGTGTATGTAATCTGCTGTCTGCTTGTGCTTTATTATCATAGTGGTGAACTTTGATGCCCAGTGGATGTAATATGCCGTAATTTCTTTATTGTATAGTCTAGGTTTTTTATTATTCACGATGCTGCAGTTATTTTACTATATATATATCTTGTCTTCGCAGTAAACCAGCCAAACCATAAAATTATGGTACATAATCCGGCCGCCATGCAAATCACTATGTATGATCCGCATCATGGGCCCAGTTATCTTGGTCCATTAACAGGCCTAAATGTAAACTGGCCCACAAGTAGATTTGGGCCTTTAATAGGCCGAGTAAACCGCCGGCCCTATTTTCACAAGAAAACTCAATGGGCTTGTAGGAGGCTGAAAAGTAGGTTGGGCATGAAACGTGCCTAACAGCTCACGGGCCGGCAGCAGGCCGAAATAGACCCCGGCCCATGATTGTGCCAATCACATCACGGGCCGTTAACAGGCCAAAATTGTCTCGGTCCTTGTTTGGCCCAATCAGATTAGTAGCTGTGAGCAAGCCGGATGCAAACCGGGCTGTAGTTAGGCCCAACTATATGGCGAGCTCTTAACAGTCTGAAATAAAAATAGGGCTGAAATGTTAAACGGTCCTTTAACAGGCCGAAACTAATATCAGGACTAATTACTAAATGGGCCTTTAGCAAGTGGGCCCAAAAGTATAGTGCCTAGTTGACAGGCCGAATCTGATACGGGCCATAATTTGGCCCAAAGCCTCTTAAAGGGTCGGATCTTATCTGGGTCATAATTTGGCCCAGAACGTGGTAGGCTTTTAACGGGCCGGATCTCATATGGGTCTTTATTAGGCCCGGAACGTGGCAGGCTATTAATGGACCGGATCAAATATGGGCCAGCATTTTGCCCAAAACATGGCAGCCTGTGAATGGGCCGGCCCACTAGTGTCCTCAAAATCTTGTGGGCCTTTAGCTGGGCCGGCCCATTATGGTCGGCAAAATCTTGTGGGCCTTTAGCTGGGCTGGCCCATTATGGTCCGCAAAATCTTGTGGGCCTTTAGCTGGGCCGGCCCATTATGGTCTGCAAAATCTTGTGGGCCTTTGGTTGGGCCGGCCCATTATGGTCCGCAAAATCTTGTGGGCCTTTAGTTGGGCCAGCCCATTTAACCTATATGGGCCTTTGTTGGGCCCTACCACGTGTCGACGTATCACAAGCATGTCTCCTCCAATGGACGGGCGACATCTGGCCCACCGAGGAGCAGACACATTTTCCTCTGGTCAATGAGAATTTTACACGTGGAAAATCACCATTGGTCTCGGCTGTTAACGGGTTATCGGGTCCAAAACCGGACCCGATAGCTTAATGGCATGTCGTTATGGTGGATGCCACGTGTCGGTCACCCTTGACGAAAGCACTTCTATGACGAAAGCACTTCCATGATGATAATTTTGGTAATGTCATGGAACACTTCTACGACAGCACAGGTATGACTATCTTGATTCTGTCATAAAATCGTCATGGATGTACATGCATGACAGAAAACGTGACCTACTATTTGCATGTATGACTATCTTGATTCTGTCATAAAATCGTCATGGATGGACTGCAATCTATATCAAGCACAATGAAATCTATGGGCACATAATTCCTATTTGCAACAATAAGAACATCATTAATTCTTCCCATAGGTTTCTTAATAGATGAATTCACAAGATGCAAATTTAAAGAATAATCATAAAATTCACGGAAACCTAGCACATTACATAAAGTTTTTGGAATCATGGAAATGCTAGCACCCAAATCACACAAAGCATGTCACTCATAATCTTTAATTTTAATCTTAATAGTAGGTTCCCACTCATCATAAAGATTTCTGGGGATTGAAACTTGAAACTCAAGTTTTTCTACAAAAAAATCATCATAGCATCAACGATATGTTTAGTAAAAGCTTTATTTTTATTATAAGCATGAGGAGAATTCAACATGGATTACAACAAGGAAATACAATCTATCAAAGAACAATTATCATAATTAAAATCCTTGAAATCCAAAAGAGTGGGTTCATCGCTGATACGTCTCCAACGTATCTACTTTTCCTAACACTTTTCCTCTTGTTTTGGACTCTAATTTGCATGATTTGAATGAAACTAACCCCGGACTGGCGCTGTTTTTAGTAGAACTACCATGGTGTTGTTTTTGTGCAAAAATAGAAGTTCTCGGAATGGAATGAAACTTTGCGAGGATTTTTTATATCAATAATAATAATTTATGGAGCCAAGACCTACCAGAGAGGGGCACCTGGGTGGGCACAACCCACCAGGGTGCGCCCCCCTCTCCTGGCGCGCTCAGGTGGGTTGTCCCCACCTGGTGGCCCCGCAGACCCTGAAACCGACGCTATAAAATCCTATTTTTTCTAGAAAAAAATCGGGGAGAAAGAATTATCGCGATCCACGAGACGGAGCCGCCGTCACCTCCTGTTCTTCATCGGGAGGTCAGATCTGGAGTTCGTTTGGGGCTCTAGAGAGGGGGATCTTCGTTCTTCGTCATCACCTACTGTTCTCCATCGCCAATTCCATGATGCTCCCCACCGGGAGTGAGTAATTCCTTCGTAGGCTCGCTGGTCGGTGAGGAGTTGGATGAGATTCATCATGTCATCGAGTTAGTTTTGTTAGGGCTTCATCCCTAGTGTCGGTGGAAACGACACCTATGGGGTCACTGGGATCCCTTCTACGGCTGGTGAGCACGAGGTTGTGCAAAGAGCGGGTCCGACACGAAGCACACGGATCGTTTACCCAATTTTAGGCCGCGAAGATGCGTAATACCCTAGTCCTGCTTTGGTGGATGTATTTGAGTGTTCTTGTGTTCTTGAGCTAGCTACGGGGTGTAACTTGCCCAAAAGAGCCGAATCCCTCCCCTGGTCGCCTCGGGCCTCCTTTTATAAGTATCCCTCGTAATAGATTCATATGGCAACTTAATTTTCTTTTTGGAAAGTGTTCCATGCCCTTGCTTAATGGAAATTGAAATCTAAATGTTTCCTTCTTTCATATCAATAATTGCACCAATCGTTCTAAGGAAAGGTCTACCAAGAATAATAGGACATCTAGGATTGCAATCTATATCAAGCGCAATGAAATCTATGGGCACATAATTCATATTTGCAACAATAAGAACATCATTAATTCTTCCCATAGGTTTCTTAATAGATGAATTCGCAAGATGCAAATTTAAAGATCATCAAATTCACGGAAATCTAGCACATTACATAAACTTTTTGGAATCATGGAAATGCTAGAACCCAAATCACACAAAGCATGACACTCATAATCTTTAATTTTAATCTTAATAGTAGGTTCCCACTCATCATAAAGCTTTCTAGGGATTGAAACTTCCAACTCAAGTTTTTCTTCAAAAAAATTCATCATAGCATCAACGATAAGTTTAGTAAAAGCTTTATTTAGATTATAAGCAATTGCAACAAGGAAATACAATCTATCAAAGAAAAATTATCATAAATAAAATCCTTGAAATCCAAAAGGGTAGGTTCATCGCTACTTAAAGGGTTGACCTCTCCGATCCCACTTTATCAATTTTTGCATTAAGATCTATAAACTCCGAATCATTGGGACGCCTTACAGCTAAAGTTGCCTCATCTCCAGTCCCATATTTATCAAGATTTATATTATAAACAAAGATTCAATAGGAGTAACACCAATCACATTTAGATCTTTGTCATTATTATCACAAGAAATTAAAGAACACGCTTTTACAAACCAATCTCGCTTAGCATACATCCTAGAGGTTCTTTCTTTGCACTCATCAATAGAAATTTTAATAGCTTTAATAGATTCATTAATATCATGCTTGGGTGGCATAGATCTAATTTTCAAAGAATACATCTCAAGAGAAATTCTATCAACGTTCCTAGCCAAATCATCAATCTTGAGCAATTTTTCTTCAACCATAGCATTGAAAACTTTTTGCAAATTAATAAATTCTTTAATATTGTTCTCAAGATCAGAGGGCATCTTATTATAATTTCCATAAGAATTGTAGGAATTACCATAATTATTAGAGGAATTACTAGGAAACGGCCTAGGGTTGAAATTTCCTCTATACGAGTTATTACCAAAATTGTTCCTGAAGGAAATATGCCCTAGAGGCAATAATAATGTTATTATTTTATTTCCTTATATCATGATAAATGTTTATTATTCATGCTAGAATTGTATTATCCGGAAACATAATACTTGTGTGAATACATAGACAAACTAAAACGTCACTAGTATGCCTCTACTTGACTAGCTTGTTAATCAAAGATGGTTATGTTTCCTAACCATAGACATGTGTTGTCATTTGATTAACGGGATCACATTATTAGGAGAATGATGTGATTGACATGACCCATTCCATTAGCTTAGCACCCGATCGTTTAGTATGTTGCTATTGCTTTCTTCATGACTTATACATGTTCCTATGACTATGAGATTATGCAACTCCCGTTTGCCGGAGGAACACTTTGTGTGCTACCAAACGTCACAACGTAACTGGGTGATTATAAAGGAGCTCTACAGGTGTCTCCAAAGGTACATGTTGGGTTGGCGTATTTCGAGATTAGGATTTGTCACTCCGATTGTCGGAGAGGTATCTCTGGGCCCTCTCGGTAATGCACATCACATAAGCCTTGCAAGCATTGCAACTAATGAGTTAGTTGCGAGATGATGTATTACGAAACGAGTAAAGAGACTTGCCGGTAACGAGATTGAACTAGGTATTGAGATACCGACGATCGAATCTCGGGCAAGTAACATACCGATGACAAAGGGAACAATGTATGTTGTTATGCGGTCTGACCGATAAAGATCTTCGTAGAATATGTGGGAGCCAATATGAGCATCCAGGTTCCGCTATTGGTTATTGACCGGAGACGTGTCTCGGTCATGTCTACATTGTTCTCGAACCCGTAGGGTCCGCACGCTTAAGGTTTCGATGACAGTTATATTATGAGTTTATGAGTTTTGATGTACCGAAGTTAGTTCGGAGTCCCGGATGTGATCACGGACATGACGAGGAGTCTCGAAATGGTCGAGACATAAAGATTGATATATTGGACGGCTATATTCGGACACCGGAAGTGTTCCGGGTGATTTCGGAGAAAACCGGAGTGCCGGAGGGTTACCGGAACCCCCCCGGGAGAAGTAATGGGCCTATGGGCCTTAGTGGGAGAGAGAGAGGGGCAGCCAGGGTGGGCCGCGCGCCTCCTCCCCCCTGGTCCGAATTGGACTAGGAGAGGGGGGCGGCGCCCCCCTTTCCTTCTCCCTCCCCCTTCCTTTCCCCCTCCTAGTAGGAGTAGGAAAGAGGGAGTCCTACTCCTACTAGGAGGAGGACTCCTCCTCCTTGGCGCGCCATAGGGCCGGCCGGCCTCCTCCCCTTGCTCCTTTATATACGGGGGCAGGGGGGCACCCCTAGACACACAAGTTGATCCACGTGATCATATTCTTAGCCGTGTGCGGTGCCCCCTTCCACCATAATCCTCGATAATATTGTAGCGGTGCTTAGGCGAAGCCCTGCGACGGTAGAACATCAAGATCGTCACCACGCCGTCGTGCTGACGGAACTCTTCCCTGACACTTTGCTGGATCGGAGTCCGGGGATCGTCATCGAGCTGAACGTGTGCTAAAACTCGGAGGTGCCGTAGTTTCGGTGCTTGATCGGTCGGGCATGAAGACGTACGACTACATCAACCGCGTTGTCATAACGCTTCCGCTGTTCGGTCTACAAGGGTACGTAGATCACACTCTCCCCTCTCGTTGCTATGCATCACCATGATCTTGCGTGTGCGTAGGAATTTTTTTGAAATTACTACGTTCCCCAACAGTGGCATCCGAGCCTAGGTTTTATGTGTTGATGTTATATGCACGAGTAGAACACAAGTGAGTTGTGGGCGATATAAGTCATACTGCTTACCAGCATGTCATACTTTGGTTCGGCGGTATTGTTGGACGAAGCGGCCCGGACCGACATTACGCGTACGCTTACGCGAGACCGGTTCTCCCGACGTGCTTTGCACAAAGGTGGCTAGCGGGTGTCAGTTTCTCCAACTTTAGTTGAACCAAGTGTGGCTACGCCCGGTCCTTGCGAAGGTTAAAACAGCACCAACTTGACAAACTATCGTTGTGGTTTTGATGCGTAGGTAAGATTGGTTCTTGCTTAAGCCCGTAGCAGCCACGTAAAACTTGCAACAACAAAGTAGAGGACGTCTAACTTGTTTTTGCAGGGCATGTTGTGATGTGATATGGTCAAGACATGATGCTAAATTTTATTGTATGAGATGATCATGTTTTGTAACCGAGTTATCGGCAACTGGCAGGAGCCATATGGTTGTCGCTTTATTGTATGCAATGCAATTGCGCTGTAATGCTTTACTTTATCACTAAGCGGTAGCGATAGTCGTGGAAGCATAAGATTGGCGAGACGACAACGATGCTACGATGGTGATCAAGGTGTCGCGCCGGTGACGATGGTGATCATGACGGTGCTTCGAAGATGGAGATCACAAGCACAAGATGATGATGGCCATATCATATCACTTATATTGATTGCATGTGATGTTTATCTTTTATGCATCTTATCTTGCTTTGATTGATGGTAGCATTTTAAGATGATCTCTCACTAATTATCAAGAAGTGTTCTCCCTGAGTATCCACCATTGCGAAAGTTCTTCGTGCTGAGACACCACGTGATGATCGGGTGTGATAGGCTCTACGTTCAAATACAACGGGTGCAAAACAGTTGCACACACAGAATACTCAGGTTATACTTGACGAGCCAAGCATATACAGATATGACCTCGGAACACGGAGACCGAAAGGTCGAGCGTGAACCATATAGTAGATATGATCAACATAGTGATGTTCACCAATGAAACTACTCCATCTCACGTGATGATCAGACATGGTTTAGTTGATTTGGATCACGTAATCACTTAGAGGATTAGAGGGATGTCTATCTAAGTGGGAGTTCTTTAGTAATATGATTAATTGAACCTAAATTTATCATGAACTTAGTACCTGATAGTATCTTGCTTGTTTATGTTTGGTTGTAGATAGATGGCCCGTGTTGTTGTTCCGTTGAATTTTAATGCGTTCCTTGAGAAAGCAAAGTTGAAAGGTGATGGTAGCAATTACACGGACTGGGTCCGTAACTTGAGGATTATCCTCATTGCTGCACAGAAGAATTACGTCTTGGAAGCACTGCTGGGTGCCAGGCCTGCTGCTGGAGCAACACCATATGTTATGAACGTCTGGCAGAGCAAAGCTGATGACTACTCGATAGTTCAGTGTGCCATGCTTTACGGCTTAGAATCAGGACTTCAACGACGTTTTGAACGTCATGGAGCATATGAGATGTTCCAGGAGTTGAAGTTAATATTTCAAGCAAATGCCTGGATTGAGAGATATGAAGTCTCCAATAAGTTCTATAGCTGCAAGATGGAGGAGAACAGTTCTGTAGTGAGCATATACTCAAAATGTCTGGGTATAATAATCACTTGATTCAATTGGGAGTTAATCTTCCAGATGATTGTGTCATTGACAGAATTCTCCCATCACTGCCACCTAGCTACAAGAGCTTCGTGATGAACGATAATATGCAAGGGATGAATAAGACTATTCCTGAGCTCTTCGCAATGCTGAAAGCTGCGGAGGTAGAAATCAAGAAGGAGCATCAAGTGTTGATGGTCAACAAGACCACTAGTTTCAAGAAAAAGGGCAAAGGGAAGAAGAAGGCGAACTTCAAAAAGAACAGCAAGCAAGTTGCTGCTCAAGAGAAGAAACCCAAACCTGGACCTAAGCCTGAAACTGAGTGCTTCTACTGCAAGCAGACTGGTCACTGGAAGCGGAACTGCCCCAAGTATTTGGCGGATAAGAAGGATGGCAAGGTGAAGAAAGGTATATGTGATATACATGTTATTGATGTGTACCTTACTAATGCTCGCAGTAGCACCTGGGTATTTGATACTGGTTCTGTTGCTAACATTTGCAAATCGAAACAGGGACTACGGATTAAGCGAAGATTGGCTAAGGACGAGGTGACGATGCGCGTGGGAAATGGTTCCAAAGTCGATGTGATCGCGGTCGGCACGCTACCTCTACATCTACCTTCGGGATTAATATTAGACCTAAATAATTGTTATCTGGTGCCAGCGTTAAGCATGAACATTATATCTGGATCTTGTTTGATGTGAGACGGTTATTCATTTAAATCAGAGAATAATGGTTGTTCTATTTTTATGAATAAAATCTTTTATGGTCATGCACCCATGAAGAATGGTCTATTCTTATTAAATCTCGATAGTAGTGACACACATATTCATAATGTTGAAACCAAAAGATGCAGAGTTGATAATGATAGTGCAACTTATTCGTGGCACTGCCGTTTAGGTCATATCGGTATAAAGCGCATGAAGAAACTCCATACTGATGGACTTTTGGAACCACTTTATTATGAATCGCTTGGTACTTGCGAACCATGCCTTATGGGTAAGATGAAAAAAACACCGTTCTCCGGTAGTATGGAGAGAGCAACAGATTTGTTGGAAATCATACATACAGATGTATGTGGTCTGATGAATGTTGAGGCTCGTGGCGGATATCGTTATTTTCTCACCTTCACAGATGACTTAAGCAGATATGGGTATATCTACTTAATGAAACATAAGTCTGAAACATTTGAAAAGTTCAAAGAATTTCAGAGTGAAGTTGAAAATCATCGTAACAAGAAAATAAAATTCCTACGATCTGATCGTGGAGGAGAATATTTGAGTTACGAGTTTGGTGTACATTCGAAACAATGCGGAATAGTTTCGCAACTCACGCCACCCGGAACACCACAGCGTAATGCTGTGTCCGAACGTCGCAATCGTACTTTACTTGATATGGTGCGATCTGTGATGTCTCTTACTGATTTACCGCTATTGTTTTGGGGTTATGCTCTAGAGACGGCCGCATTCACGTTAAATAGGGCACCATCAAAATCCGTTGAGATGACGCCTTATGAACCGTGGTTTGGCAAGAAACCAAAGTTGTCGTTTCTGAAAGTTTGGGGCTGCGATGCTTATGTGAAAAAGCTTCAACCTGATAAGCTTGAACCCAAATCGGAGAAATGTGTCATCATAGGATATCCAAAGGAAACTATTGGATACACCTTCTATCATAGATCCAAAGGCAAGACTTTTGTTGCTAAATTCGGAAATTTTCTAGAGAAGGAGTTTCTCTCGAAAGAAGTGAGTGGGAGGAAAGTAGAACTTGACGAGCTAACTGTACCTACTCCCTTATTGGAAAGTAGCACATCACAGAAACCAGTTTCTGTGACACCTACACCAATTAGTGAGGAAGCTAATGATGATGATCATGAAACTTCAGAACAAGATACTACTGAACCTCGTAGATCAACCAGAGTAAGATCCGCACCAGAGTGGTACGGTAATCCTATTCTGGAAGTCATGCTACTAGATCATGATGAACCTACGAACTATGGAGAAGCGATGGTGAGCCCAGATTCCGCAAAATGGCTTGAAGCCATGAAATCTGAGATGGGATCCATGTATGAGAACAAAGTATGGACTTTGGTTGACTTGCCCAAAGATCGGCAAGCAATTGAGAATAAATGGATCTTCAAGAAGAAGACTGACGCTGACGGTAATGTTACTGTCTACAAAGCTTGACTTGTCGCAAAAGGTTCTCGACAAGTTCAAGGAATTGACTACGATGAGACCTTCTCACTAGTAGCGATGCTTAAGTCTGCCCGAATCATGTTAGCAATTGCCGCATTTTATAATTATGAAATTTGGCAGATGGATGTCAAAACTGCATTCCTGAATGGATTTCTGGAAGAAGAGTTGTATATGATGCAACCGGAAGGTTTTGTCGATCCAAAGGGAGCTAACAAAGTGTGCAAGCTCCAGCGATCCATTTATGGACTGGTGCAAGTTTCTCGGAGTTGGAATAAACACTTTGATAGTGTGATCAAAGCATTTGGTTTTGTACAGACTTTTGGAGAAGCCTGTATTTACAAGAAAGTGAGTGGGAGCTCTGTAG
>NC_053027.1:93290563-93318905 GCF_003073215.2 Triticum urartu | reverse complement strand
TTTGCTAGCCAGTCCGGTGTTTTATATCTTTGATGAATCCGGCCTCCAATAGCTTGGCTAGTTCCTCTCCCATGGCCTGTCTCTTAGGTTCGGAAAAACGCCGAAGAGCCTGTTTGACTGGCTTGAATTCCTTTTAGGATATTTAAGCTGTGTTGGCCAGCCTGCGTGGGATTCCTGGCATGTCTGAAGGGTGCCAGGTGAAAATGTCCCAGTTCTCTCGTAGGAACTCTTGCAGTGCGGTCTACATCAGGGTTTAACTGTGCCCCGATGGAAGCTGTTTTATTGGGGTCCGTTGGATGGACCTGGAATTTGACTATTTCGTCCGCCGGTTTAAAGGAGGTGGACTTGGATCTTTTGTCGAGTATCACATCGTCCCTATTCACCATGGAGCAGCGCAGTCAGTTCCTCAGCCGCTAGGGCTTCGGATAGCGCCTCGAGGGCCAGTGCGGCTGTCTTGTTTTCGGCGCGGAGTGCTATGTCCGGATCACTAGCGAGAGTGATGATTCCGTTAGGCCCGGGCATCTTGAGCTTCATGTACCCGTAATGGGGTATTGCTTGGAAGATTGTAAACGCTTCCCGCCCTAGCAGAGCGTGATATCCGCTACTGAACGGGGCCACTTGGAACGTGACCTCTTCGGACCTATAATTATCCGCGTGCCGAACACCACATCTAGTGTATTTTTCCTGTACAGCGCGCTTCCCGACTGGGGATTATTCCTCTAAAGGTTGTGCTGCTTCGCTCAATGCGGTTCCAGTCTATTTCCATTTTTTGAAGGGTTTCCTCATAAATGAGGTTCAATCCGCTGCCGCCATCCATGAGTACCTTGGTAAGACGAAAGCCGTCCACTATTGGACTGAGGACCAATGCGGCTGGTGCTCGGGCTGTTCGGAATTTAGGTTCATCACTGTGGTTAAAAGTAATAGCCGTGTCACTCCATGGGTTTATTGTTGCTACTTGGTAGACTTCGGCAAGCTGCGGAGTGTTCTTTTTCGCATATTATTTGATGCGAAAGTCTCGAAGACTGTTAATACCGTACTGGTGTCTCTGGGGTGGCTTTCTGTGGCTTCTGGAATTAGAAGATCTTCGCCAATTTTTGCCACCTGCCGGAGTATCCAACATGCTCTAAGGCTATGAGTTGGTGTGGCGCCCTCTGCACTGTGAATTTTACAGGGTCCATTAAGCCATCCTTCCAGCACGGTTCCGTGCCCTGTAGAGGGCTTTTGCTTTTTGGTATTGAACCCGGGTGTCTGGCGATGATGCACCCTTTTATTTCGGACTGGGTTTGTATTCAAGGCCGGATTGTCCCAAAATTTTATTTCGGTTTTCCAGGCGCTTTCCATCGCACAGTACTTTCGTACTATGGACGCCAAGTCAGCGAAGCGTGTAATATCACGGCGACTTATGGCGTTGAGGATTCCCTTGTCCGTGCAATTATTGCAGAAGAATGAAATTGCGTCTTCCTCGCGGCAGTCCTTTATCCTGTTCATAACCAGGAGGAATCTGGCCCAGTAATGATGTACTGTTTCTTCGGGCTCTTGCCTAATTTGGGATAGATCGCTTATGTACGGGTGGGTGGGTGGAATCAAATCCGAAACCTCACCCAATCTGAGACCCAGGGGCCAAGGAGTTTCCGAACTCGGAAGTTTGGATTCTTGGATGCTGTCCAATGAATCTAGCCCGTCACGCCTGACTTTAAGTTCAGGTCTTGAGTGATGTCCTCCCCTCCGCGGGTATCCGGCTTGGAGGGATCGGGAATCCGGACATAGCTAGTCCTTAAGATAGATGAAGGGTCGCCGCACTGTCCCTCTACCACGGCAACGTGATGGGTGACCTGGGGAGAGTTAATCTCTCTCAGATCGGGTTTAGGCCCAATCTGGTCGTAATCCGTAGCGACTCCCAGGGCGGCGAAGTGATCCAAGAGCTCGTTTAGGGAAGAGAGCTCCATTGGATCTAGCTGCTCGGCGAATTCCGAGCTGACGTGAAGATTGCTTTCGATGACCCGAGAGGTCATCGTCGGCGCAGCAGCCGAACGGGCGGTCATAAGGAAACCACCTAGCCTGAGAGTCTGGCCGACAGCCAAAGCTCCCTTAGCAACGGTGCCGTCTTTAAAGACGGGATGAGGCATCCTTCCTGATGGCGACGGCACAGAGGAACTCTCAATGAAAGCACCAATGTCGGTGTCAAAACCGGCGGATCTCGGGTAGGGGGTCCCGAACTGTGCGTCTAGGCGGATGGTAATAGGAGGCAGGGGACACCGAAATGTTTTACCCAGGTTGGGCCCTCTTGATGGAGGTAAAACCCTACGTCCTGCTTGATTAATATTGATGATATGGGTAGTACAAGAGTAGATCTACCACGAGATCAAGGAGACTAAACCCTAGAAGCTAGCCTATGGTATGATTGTTGTTCGTCCTACGGACTAAAACCCTCCGGTTTATATAGACACCGGAGAGGGCTAGGGTTACACAGAAGTCGGTTACAATGGTAGGAGATCTACATATCCGTATCGCCAAGCTTGCCTTCCACGCCAAGGAAAGTCCCTTCCGGACACGGGACAAGTCTTCAATCTTGTATCTTCATAGTCCAGGAGTCCGGCCGAAGGTATAGTCCAGCTATCCGGACACCCCCTAATCCAGGACTCCCTCACCCCTCTTCTCTCTTGTAATGAATGAGTTTTCCCTTTGAAGTTATCTTATCGGATTGAGTCTTTAAAGATTTGAGAACACTTGATGTATGTCTTGCCGTGCGTATCTGTGTGACAATGGATACACGTGATTCACTTGATGTATGTTTTGGTGATCAACTTGCGGGTTCCTCCCATGAACCTATGCATAGGGGTTGGCACACGTTTCGTCGTGATTCTCCGGTAGGAACTTTGGGGCACTCTTTGAGGTTCTATGTGTTGGTTGAATAGATGAATCTGAGATTGTGTGATGCATATCGTATAATCATACCCATGGATACTTGAGGTGACATTGGAGTATCTAGGTGACATTAGGGTTTTAGTTGATTTGTGTCTTAAGGTGTTATTCTAGTACGAACTCTAGGGCTGTTTGTGACACTTATAGGAATAGCCCAACGGATTGATTGGAAAGAATAACTTTGAGGTGGTTTCGTACCCTACCATAATCTCTTCGTTCGTTCTCCGTTTTAGTGACTTTGGAGTGACTCTTTGTTGCATGTTGAGGGATAGTTATGTGATCCAATTATGTTATATTGTTGAGGGACTTGCACTAGTGAAAGTATGAACCCTAGGCCTTGTTTCAACGCATTGCAATACCGTTTACGCTCACTTTTATCATTGTACCTTGCTGTTTTTATATTTTCAGATTACAAAACCTTTATCTACTATCCATATACCACTTGTTCACCATCTCTTCGCCACTAGTGCACCTATACAATTTACCATTGTATTGGGTGTGTTGGGGACACAAGAGACTCTTTGTTATTTGGTTGCAGGGTTGCTTGAGAGAGACCATCTTCATCCTACGCCTCCTACGATGATGATAAACCTTAGGTCATCCACTTGAGGGAAATTTGCTACTGTCCTACAAACCTCTGCACTTGGAGGCCCAACAACGTCTACAAGAAGAAGGTTGTGTAGTAGACATCAAGCTCTTTTCTGGCGCCGTTGCCGGGGAGGTGAGTGCTTGAAGGTATATCTTTAGATCTTGCAGTCGAATATTTTTGTTTCTTGTTTTAGCACTAGTTTAGTTTATAAAAGAAAACTAAAAAAAGGAATTGAGTTTACCTCATACGCTTCATCTTTTTAATATCGTTCGTGAGTATGATGGGAAGGAAAATTGTGCCAAAGTGTTAGAAGAAGAATGCATTAAAATGTTTGGCACTAAATATTTGAATGATGAGCATGATTGCAATTTTGTTAGTATGAACTCCTTGAATATCCATGATGCTAATGATATGCAAAGCCCCAATCTTGGGGAAGCTATGTTTAATGACGATATTTTTAGTCTCCCAAGTTTTGACATGCAAATTTATAATGATGATAGCATGCCTCCTACCTATGATGATTATTGTGATGATAATTATGCTATACAAAGTAGTGATTATATTTATAAAACTTGTCATGATTATGATTACCCTTTTTCTGAACATTACTCTTTTAATGTAGAAACAATTTATAGTATTCGAGTCTCTTATGATACTCCCACTATTCCGAATGAGAAGAATCTTGCTTATGTGGAGAGTAATAAAAATTCTATGCTTGTAGATCATGAAAAGAATGCTTTAGGTGCTGGTTATATTGTTGAATTCATTCATGATGCTACTAAAAATTATTATGAGGGAGGAATATATGCTTGTAGGAATTGCAATAATATCAAGTTTCCTCTCCATGTGCTTAAAGTTTTGAAGTTATGCTTGTTTTACCTTCCTATGCAAGTTGATTCTTGTTCCCACAAGTTGTTTGCTCACAAAATCCCTATGCATAGGAAGAGGGTTAGACTTAAATGTGCTAGTCATATTCTTCATGATGCTCTCTTTATGTTCCAATTCTTATCCTTTATGTGAGCATCATTGAAATCATCATGCCTAGCTAGGGGCGTTAAACGATAGCGCTTGTTGGGAGGCAACCCAACTTTATTTTTGTCCCTTGCTTTTTGTTCATGTTTAGTAATAAATAATTCATATAGCCTCTGTTTAGATGTGGTTTTATGTGTTTAATTAGTGTTTGTGCCAAGTAGAACCATTGGGAAGACTTGGGGAAAGTTTTGTTGAACTTGCTGTAAAAAACAGAAACTTTAGCGCTCACGAGAACTGCTGTAATTTTTATTTGGAAAGTGATATTTAGTTAATTTTTTTGAAGATGATTAATAGATAAATTTCTCACGTCCAGAAATTTATTTTAGAATTTTTGGGGTTCCATATCTTGCGCTAGCTACAGATTACTACAGACTGTTCTGTTTTTCACAGATTCTGTTTTTCGTGTGTTGTTTGCTTATTTTGATGAATGTATGGCTAGTAAAAGAGTTTATAACCATAGGAGAAGTTGGAATAAAATAGGTTAACACCAATATAAATAAATAATGAGTTCATTACAGTACCTTGAAGTGGGTGATTTATTTTTTACTAACGGAGCTTTACGAGTTTTCTGTTTAGTTTTGTTGTGAAGTTTTCATGTTTTGGGTAAGGATTCGATGGACTGTGGGAATAAGGAGTGGCAAGCGCCTAAGCTTGGGGATTCCCCCAAGGCACCAAGGTAATATTCAAGATATCCAAGAGCGCCTAAGCTTGGGATTCCCCGGAAGGCATCCCCTCTTTCGTCTTCGTTCATCGGTAACTTTACTTGAGCTATATTTTTTATTCGCCACATGATATGTGTTTTGCTTGGGGTTCATGTTATTTTATTTAGTTTTTCTTGCTGGTTTGAATAAAATACCAAGATCTGAAATTATTAAATGTTAGAGGGTCTTCACATAGTAGCATAATTATTCGACTACTCATTGATCTTCACTTATATCGTTCGGAGTAGTTTGTCCTTTGCTCTAGTGCTTCACTTATATCTTTTAGAGCATGGTGGTAGTTTTATTTTGAAGAAATAGATTGAACTCTCATGCTTCACTTATATTATTTTGATAGTTTAAATAGCATGGTAATTTGCTTAAATAATCCTAATATGCTAGGCATCCAAGAATAGTAAAAACTTTCATATAGAGTATTGAATACTAAGAGAAGTTTGATGCTTGATGATTGTTTTGAGATATGGAGGTAATAATATCAATGTCGTGCTAGTTGAGTAGTTGTGAATTTGAGAAGTGCTTGTGTTGAAGTTTGTAAGTCCCGTAGCATGCATGTATGGTAAACGTTTGAAACATGAGGTGTTATTTGATTGTCCTCCTTATGAGTGGCGGTCGGGGACGAGCGATGGAATTTTCCTACCAATCTATCCCCCTAGGAGCATGCGCGTAGTGCCGAGGTTTTTGATGAATTGTAGATTTTTGCAATAAGTATGTGAGTTCTTTATGACTAATGTTGAGTCCATGGATTATACGCACTCTCACGCTTCCATCCTTGCTAGCCTCTTCGGTACCGTGCATTGCCCTTTCTCACGTTGAGAGTTGGTGCAAACTTCACCGGTGCATCCAAACCCCGTGATATGATACGCTCTATCACACATAAAGCTCCTTATATCTTCCTCAACATACCTACCTATTATGGCATTTCCATAGCCATTCCGAGATATATTACCATGCAATTTCCACCATTCCGTTTATCATGACACGTTCACCATTGTCATATTGCTTAGCATGATCATGTAGTTGACATAGTATTTGGCAAAGCCACCGTTCATAATTCTTTCATACATGTCACTCTTGGTTCATTGCATATCCCGGTACACCGCCGGAGGCATTCATATAGAGTCATCTTTGTTCTAGTATCGAGTTGTAATCATTGAGTTGTAAATAAATAGAAGTGTGATGATCATCATTATTAGAGCATTATCCCAAGTGAAGAATAAAAAAAAGAGTCCATAAAAAAGAGAAGGCCCCCAAAAAGAAAGGCCATAAAAAGGCCCAAAAAAATGAGAGAAAAAGAGAGAAGACAATGTTACTATCCTTTTACCACACTTGTGCTTCAAAGTAGCACCATGATCTTCATAAGTAGAGAGTCTCTCTATGTTATCACTTTCATATACTAGTGGGAATTTTTCATTATAGAACTTGGCTTATATATTCCAACAATGGGCCTCCTCAAGTGCCCTAGGTCTTCGTGAGCAAGCAAGTTGGATGCAAACCCACTTAGTTTCTTTTGTTGAGCTTTCATACATTTATAGCTCTACTGCATCTGTTGCATGGCAATCCCTACTCCTTGCATTAACATCAGTTGATGGGCATCTCCATAGCCCATTGATTAGCCTCATTGATGTGAGACTTTCTCCTTCTTTGTCTTCTCCACATAACCCCCTCATTATATTCTATTCCACCCATAGTGCTATATCCATGGCTCGCGCTCATATATTGTGTGAAAGTTTATAGGTTTGAGATTACTAAAGTATGAAACAATTGCTTGGCTTGTCATCGGGGTTGTGCATGATGAGAGCATTCTTGTGTGACGAAAATGAAACATGACTAAACTATATGATTTTGTAGGGATGAACTTTCTCTGGCCATGTTATTTTGAGAAGACATAGTTGCTTAGTTAGTATGCTTGAAGTATTATCATTTTTATGTCAATATGAACTTTTGTCTTGAATCTTTTGGATCTGAATAATCATACCACAATTAAGAAGAATTACATTGAAATTATGCCAAGTAGGAATTAAGCTTGGGGATGCTTGATACGTCTCCAACGTATCTATAATTTTTGATTGCTCCATGCTATGTTATCTACTGTTTTGGGCAATATTGGGCTTTATTATCCACTTTTATATTATTTTTGGGACTAACCTATTAACCGGAGGCCCAAGCCCAGAATTGCTGTTTTTTGCCTATTTCAGTGTTTCGAAGAAAAGGAATATCAAATGGAGTCGAAACGGAATGAAATCAACTGGAGAAGTTATTTTTGAAGGAAAGCTACCGGATGGAGTTGGACCCCACGTCAGGAGCCAAGGGAGGTGATCACGAGGGTGGGGGCGCCCCCTAGGGCGCGCCCCTGCCTCGTGGGGCCCCCGAAGCTCCACCGACGTACTTCCTGCACCCATATATACTCACGTACCCTAAAACTTCCAGAACAGACAATAGATCGGGAGTTCCGCCGCCAGAAGCCTCCGTAGCCAAAAACCAATCTAGACCCGTTCCGGCACCCTGCCGGAGGGGGAATCCCTCTCCGGTGGCCATCTTCATCATCCCGGTGCTCTCCATGACGAGGAGGGAGTAGTTCTCCCTCGGGGCTGAGGGTATGTACCAGTAGCTATGTGTTTGATCTCTCTCTCTCTCTCTCTCTCGTGTTCTTGAGGTGGTACGATCTTGATGTATCGCGAGCTTTGCTATTATATTTGGATCCTATGATGTTTTCTCCCCCTCTACTCTCTGGTAATGGATTGAGTTTTCCCTTTGAAGTTATCTTATCGGATTGAGTCTTTAAAGATTTGAGGACACTTGATGTATGTCTTGCCGTGCGTATCTTTGGTGACAATGGGATATCACGTGACTCACTTGATGTATGTTTTGGTGATTAACTTGCGGGTTCCGCCCATGAACCTATGCATAGGGGTTGCCACACGTTTTCGTCGTGATTCTCCGGTAAAAACTTTGGGGCACTCTTTAAAGTTCTATGTGTTGGTTGAATAGATGAATCTGAGATTGTGTGATGCATATCGTATAATCATACCCACGGATACTTGGGGTGACATTGGAGTATCTAGGTGACATTAGGATTTTGGTTGATTTGTATCTTAAGGTGTTATTCTAGTATGAACTCTAGGGCTGTTTGTGACACTTATAGGAATAGCCCAACGGGTTGATTGGAAAGAATAACTTTGAGGTGGTTTCGTACCCTACCATAATCTCTTCGTTTGTTCTCCGCTATTAGTGACTTTGAAGTGGCTCTTTGTTGCATGTTGAGGGATAGTTATGTAATTCAACTATGTTATTATTGTTGAGAGAACTTGCACTAGTGGAAGTATGAACCCTAGGCCTTGTTTCCTATCATTGCAATACCGTTTACGCTCACTTTTATTATTAGTTACATTGCTATTTTTATATTTTCAGATTACAAAAACCTATATCTACCATCCATATTGCACTTGTATCACCATCTCTTCGCCGAACTAGTGCACCTATACAATTTACCATTGTATTGGGTGTGTTGGGGACACAAGAGACTCTTTGTTATTGTTGCAGGGTTGCTTGAGAGAGACCATCTTCATCCTACGCCTCTACGATTGATAAACCTTAGGTCATCCACTTGAGGGAAATTTGCTACTGTCCTACAAACCTCTACACTTGGAGGCCCAACAACGTCTACAAGAAGAAGATTGTGTAGTAGACATCAATACGTCTCCGTCGTATCTACTTTTCCAAGCACTTTGGCCCCTAGTTCCGGACTCTAACTTGCATGATTTGAATGGAACTAACCGGACTGACGCTGTTTTCAGTAGAATTGCCATGGTGTTATTTATGTGCAGAAACAAAAGTTCTCGGAATGACCTGAAACTTCAGAACGACTATTTGGAAATTAATAAAAAATCCTTGCAAAAGATGAAGACCAGGGGCCACACCCTAGCCACGAGGTGGGTGGGGGCGCGCCCCCTACCTCGTGGGCCCCCTGGAGCTCCTCCGACCTCAACTCCAACTCTATATATTTGGTTTCGGAGAGAAAAAATCAGAGAGAAGGATTCATCGCGTTTTACGATACGGAGCCGCCGCCAAGCCCTAAAACCTCTCGGGAGGGCTGATCTGGAGTCCGTTCGGGGCTCCGGAGAGGGGAATCCGTCGCCATCATCATCAACCTTCCTCCATCACCAATTTCATGATGCTCACCACCTGTGCGTGAGTAATTCCATCGTAGGCTTGCTGGAAGGTGATGGGTTGGATGGGATTTATCATGTAATCGAGTTAGTTTTGTTAGGGTTTGATCCCTAGTATCCACTATGTTCTGAGATTGATGTTGCTATGACTTTGCTATGCTTAATGCTTGTCACTAGGGCCCGAGTGCCATGATTTCAGATCTGAACCTATTATGTTTTCATCAATATATGAGAGTTCTTGATCCTATCTTGCAAGTCTATAGTCACCTATTATGTGTTATGATCCGTTAACCCCGAAGTGACAATAATCGGGATACTTACCGGTGATGACCGTAGTTTGAGGAGTTCATGTATTCACTATGTGTTAATGCTTTGGTCCGGTACTCTATTAAAAGGAGGCCTTAATATCCCTTAGTTTCCAATAGGACCCCGCTGCCACGGGAGGGTAGGACAAAAGATGTCATGCAAGTTCTTTTCCATAAGCACGTATGACTATATTCGGAATACATGCCTACATTACATTGATGAATTGGAGCTAGTTCTGTGTCACCCTATGTTATGACTGTTACATGATGAACCGCATCCGGCATAATTCTCCATCACCGATCAATGCATACGAGCTTTCCATATATTGTTTCTTTGCTTATTTACTTTTCCGTTGCTATTGTTACAATCACTACAAAATACCAAAAACATTACTTTTGCTATCGTTATCACTACTATCATATTACTTTGCTACTATTTGCTTTGCTGCAGATATTAAGTTTCTAGGTGTGGTTGAGTTGACAACTCAGCTGCAAATAATTGAGAATATTCTTTGGCTCCCGTCGAATCAATAAATTTGGGTTGAATACTCTACCCTCGAAAACTGTTGCGATCCCCTATAGTTGTGGGTTATCAAACGCCAAAATAAATAAATTTCAGCAAGGTATTTTTGGTTTAATAGATCTGAAAATAAAAGCAAGGAAAAAGTAGACCGCAAAGGCAAATATGTGAGAAATAGAACCGGGGGCCATAGGTTTCACTAGTGGCTTCTCTCGAGAAAAATAGCAAACGATGGGTGAACAAATTACTGTTGGGCAATTGATAGAACTTCAAATACTCATGACAATATCCAAGAAATGATCATTATATAGGCATCACGTCCAAGATTAGTAGACCGACTCCTGCCTGCATCTACTACTATTACTCCAAACATCGCCCACTATCCAACATGCATCTAGTGTATTAAGTTCATGGAGAAACGGAGTAATGCAATAAGAACGATGACATGATGTAGACAAGATCTATCTATGCAGAGATAGACCCCATTCGTTTTATCCTTAGTAGCAACTATACATACGTGTCGGTTGCCCTTCTGTCACTGGGAGCAAGCACCGTAAGATTGAACCCACTACAAAGCACCTCTTCCCATTGCAAGATAAATAGATCAAGTTGTCCAAACAAAACCCAAATATCGGAGAATAAATACGAGGCTATAAGAAATCATGCATAAAAGAGATAAAAAAAACTCAAATACTTTCATGGATATATAAAGATAGATCTGATCATATAAACTCAAAGTTCATCGATCCCAACAAACACACCGCAAAAAGAGTTACATCATATGGATCTCCAAAAGACCATTGTATTGATAATTCAGAGAGAGAGAGAGATGAATCCCTCTAGCTACTAACTACGGACCCTAAGGTCTACAAAGAACTACTCACGCATCATAGGAGAGGCACTAATGGAGGTGGTGAACCCCATCGCGAGATGGTGTCTAGATTGGATCTGGTGGTTCTGGCCTCTGTGGCAGCTAGATAATATTTCGTCGACTCCCCTAGGGTTCTGGAATATTGGGGTATTTATAGAGCAAAGAGGCGGCCCGGGGGGCACCCGAGGTGGGCACAACCCACCAGGGCGTGCCTGGGCCTCCTGGCGCGCCCTGGTGTATTGTGCTCTCCTTGAAGCACCCCCCAGGCACAGCCAGGGCCCATTATGTTCCTTCTGGTCCAAAAAAATCTCCATAAAGTTTCGTTGCGTTTGGACTCTGTCTGATATTGATTTCCCACGATGTAAAAAATATGCAGAAAACAGCAACTGGCACTATATCAATAGGTTAGTAACAAAAAATGAAATAAAATGATTATAAAACACCCAAGATTGATAATATAACAACATGGAACAATCAAAAATTATAGATATGTTGGAGACATATCAGCATCCCCAACCTTAACTCCTACTCGTCCTCGAGTAGGTAAGTGATAAAAACAGAATTTTTGATGTGGAATGCTGCCTAACATGCCATATCATATTCTTTTCTTTATAGCATGGACATTTGGACTTTTATGTGATTCAAAGCAATAGTCTAGTTTTGACATAATAATTTATATGCTCAAGCATATCAATAAGCAGCCATCTCTTTCAAAGTATCAACGCTAAAATAAGTTATCCCTAGCCCATCATGCTCAACCATTGATCCATTCGTGAAACACGTTCGCATATTAGCTACACCCAATACTAAAGTACAATCATATTGCCTCCTAGTTGGTGCTTTTATAATAGAAAATGGAGACTCAAATTAAAAAAAATTGCATAAAGTAAAAGAAAGGCCCTAAGCAGAGGGAAGTAGGGATTTGTAGAGGTACCAGAGCTCAAAGCGAAAAACTTAGAGATAAATTTTTTTGGGAGGTGTATCCATCCCACCAACGAAAACGACTTAGAGTTCCCAACACTTTCCGTGCTAGATATATCATAGGTGGTTCCCAAACAGAAAATAAAGTTTATTCCTTTTTCCACCATACTTTCACTTTTCATGGCTAGCCATATCCACTGGTGCATTCCATACCAACGCTTTCCAAGGATTTATTATTTCACAACATAAAGTAAATTCATTTTTCATTTCCGGACTGGGCATCCCTAATACCTTTTCCTTACTCTGATGCAATAATAAGTGAATAAACACTCATCTTGAGAATAACACATCTAGCATGGAAAATATTAGCCACCCCTCACCACTTCGCGAGCGAAACGAACACACAAAAAGAAGTTTATTTTGAAAATTAGAGATGGCACATGCAAATTTGCTTAGAACGGCAAAATAATACCGCATATAGGTAGATATAGTGGGCTCATGTGGTAAAACTGGTTTTAAGGATTTTGGATGCACAAGTTGATATCATACTTAGTGCAAAGTGAAGGCTTGCAAAAGATTGAGAAGCGACCAATCAAGAAACAAATAATCTCATAAGCAAGAATTAAGCATAATTAACACCGAATAATGCACCACAAGTAGGATATAATTTCATTGCATGACTATTGACTTTCGTGCTTGCATAGGGAATCACAAACCTTAACACCAATATTCTTACTAAAGCATAATTACTCATCAACATAACTCACATATCACATCATCATATCTCAAAACTATTACTAAGAATCAAGTTTATTTTGTCCAACAATGTTCATGAAAGTTTTTATTATATCCTTCTTGGATATCTATCACTTTGGAACTAATTTTCATGTGTTGCTTTTCATAAGCTCACACAAATATAAATGAAGATCATGAACATAATTTTTTTTCTTTCTCTCAAAATAATTTAAGTGAAGCAAGAGAGAATTTCTTGAAAATTTTACTAACTCTCAAATAAATCTAAGTGAAGAAAGAGATCATTTCTTCAAGAATAACTAAGGACACCATGCCCAAAAAGATATAAGTGAAGCACTAGAGCAAGTCCATAGCTCATAAAAGATTTAAGTGAAGCATAGAGAGAAATTCTAGCAAGTCATGACATAATTTTGGCTCTATCAAATAGGTGTGTCCAGCAAGGGATCAAGACTTAAAACACAAAATAAAACAAGCAAAGACTCGTATCATACAAGACGCTCCAAGCAAACCACATAGTATGTGACAAATAAAAATATAGCTTCGAGTAAAATACCGATGGTCATTAGAAGAAAGAGGAGATTCCACTCAGGGGCATCCCCAAGCTTAGTTGGTTGCTCATTTTTGGACAATAGTTTGGGATGCCGGGGCATCCCCATGCTTAGGCTCTTCTATCCTTCCTTCATCCATCGTAAGATGACCCAAAACTTGAAAACATCAATCACACAAAACTCAACAAAACCTTCGTGAGATCCGTTAGTATAAGAAACAAACCACTACTATAAGTACTGTATCAAACCAATTCATATTTTATTTTTGCATTATATCTACTGTATTCAAACTTTTCTATGGAAAAAACTCATCAAAGAAAACCATAGAGCCATCAAAATAAGCACACAACACAAAGAAAACAGAATGTGTCAAAACAAAACAGTGTGTAGCAATCTGAATATTTCTAATACTAACCCCAAAAGTTCTAAAAAATTAGGACGACCTGAGAAATTTGTATATTTATCTACTACAAGTGGAATTGGCATTTTATCGCTCTCTGGTTAAAAATGAGAATTGTTTTCGTGAGCGCAAAAGTTTCTGTTTCTTCAGCAAGATCAAACAACTATCACCCAAGAAGATCCTAAAGGCTTTACTTGGCACAAACACTAACTAAAACACAAAAACCACAATCATAACAGTAGCATACTTGTGCAAACACACAAGAACAGAAAGAAAAAAGCAAAAATAAATTTTAGTCATTGGGTTTCCTCCCAACAAGCGCTATAGTTTTACGACCTTAGCTAGGCATAAAGCAAGGATCTAAGTTTTGTCTTCCGAAGTTTTGGCAACTTTTGTTAGGGTTTTCTCAAACCCGGGAGGCTCTTTACGCTTCCCTAATTTCTCCGGAAAAGAAAGCATCTTAAGATCCAAAATATCCAATCGCTTGT
The DNA here is from genome assembly GCF_003073215.2 of Triticum urartu. Taxonomy (NCBI): domain Eukaryota; kingdom Viridiplantae; phylum Streptophyta; class Magnoliopsida; order Poales; family Poaceae; genus Triticum; species Triticum urartu. The sequence continues at coordinate 93,304,671 of NC_053027.1, read as the reverse complement.
TGCAAAGAGTAATCAGGGTATTCATGCGATTGATACTACCATTGAGGTGTTTGAGGGGTTCATTATATTTCTGTATTTCAACCATATGTTTATGCAAATCACCAAGTTTGTCCAACATTTGAACTCCCTCAGGGGTAAAAGAAAACCCCTTCATTTGTGGTGGAATTCCCAAAATTCCTTCTAAAATTTCATAGCCAGCATTGGCATCAAGCTCAATAAAATTTCTAAACCCCTTCTAAAGTTTCTGTTTTCAATGTATGGTTTAATTAATTAGATGCTCTGGAGAGCTATATGTTGTTAGATGAGAACTATGTATGTACTTTGGTTTTAATGTGATGCTGAAATTCTATTAATTTGGACACTTAATTATATACAATGCACGCAGATGAACCGGCAATGGATGTACGGTGACAGACACACCTCCAAGTACATTAAGGGCGTGCATGAGTTTCTCGATGCGGCTGAGGCAAACAAGCAGAATGGTTTTATGTGTTGTCCATGCACTGAATGTGGGAATATGAGGTCTTACTCTAACCGGAAAATCCTTCACTCCCACCTGCTTTACAAGGGTTTCATGCCACACTATAATGTTTGGACGAGGCACGGAGAAATAGGGGTTATGATGGAAGACGGCGAAGAAGAAGAGTACGATGACAACTATGTGCCCCCTGAATACGGTGATGCTGCAACGGGGGGAGCTGGTGAAGATCAAGAGGAACCAGACCATGTGCTCAATGATGCTGCAACGGGTGAAGCTGCTGAAGATCAAGAGGAACTAGATGATGTGCCCGATGATGATGATCTCCGTCGGGTCATTGTCGATGCAAGGACGCAATGCGAAAGTCAAAAGGAGGAGCTGAAGTTCGATCGCATGTTAGAGGATAAAAAAAAGGGTTGTACCCCAATTGCGAAGATGGTAACACAAAGCTCGGTACCGTACTGGAATTGCTGCAGTGGAAGGCAGAGAATGCTGTGGCTGACAAAGGATTTGAGAAGCTACTGAAAATATTGAAGAAGAAGCTTCCAAAGGATAACGAATTGCCCGACAGTACATACGCAGCAAAGAAGGTCGTATGCCCTCTAGGAATGGAGGTGGAGAAGATACATGCATGCCCTAATGACTGCATCCTCTACCGCAGTGCATACAAGGATCTGAACGCATGCCCGGTATGCGGTGCATTGCGGTATAAGATCAGACGAGATGACCCTGGTGATGTTGACGGCGAGCCCCCCAGGAAGAGGGTTCCCGTGAAGGTGATGTGGTATGCTCCTATAATACCACGGTTGAAACGTCTGTTCAGAAACGAAGAGCATGACAAGTTGATGCGATGGCACAGTGAGGACCGAAAGAAAGACGGGAAGTTGAGAGCACCCGCTGACGGGGCGCAGTGGAGAAAAATCGAGGGAAAGTACTGGGATGAGTTTGCAAAGGACCCACGGAATGTATGGTTTGCTTTAAGCACGGATGGCATCAATCCTTTTGGGGAGCAGAGCAGCAATCACAGCACCTGGCCCGTGACTCTATGTATGTATAACCTTCCTCCTTGGATGTGCATGAAGCGGAAGTTCATTATGATGCCAGTTCTCATCCAAGGCCCTAAGCAACCCAACAACGACATTGATGTGTACCAAAGGCCATTAGTTGAAGAACTTTTACAACCGTGGAATGGAAAGGTGTACGTACGTGGGATGAGCACAGACAGGAGTAATTTAACCTAAAGGCGTTGTTGTTCGTGACCATCAACAATTGGCCCGCTCTCAGTAACCTTTCAGGACAGACAAGCAAAGGATACCACGCATGCACGCAGTGTTTAGAAGACATTGAAAGTATATACCTGGACAAATGTAAGAAGAATGTGTACATGGGCCATCGTCGATTTCTTCCGACCAACCATCAATGTCGAAAGAAAGGCAAGCATTTCAAAGGCGAGGTAGATCACCGGAAGAAGCCCACCATGCGTACCGGTGATCACGTAATTGCTATGGTCAATGATTTACACGTAATCTTTGGAAAGGGTCCCGGCGGACTAGCTGTTCCGAATGACGCTGAGGGACATGCACCCATGTGGAAGAAGAAATCTATATTTTGGGACCTACCCTACTGGAAAGACCTAGAGGTCCGCTCTTCAATCGACGTGATGCACGTGACGAAGAACCTTTGCATGAACCTGCTAGGCTTCTTGGGCGTGTATGGGAACACAAAAGATACACCTGAGGCATGGGAGGACCTGCAATGTTTGCACGAAAAAGACGGCATGCCTCTGAAGCAGTATAAAGGTCCTGCCAGCTACGCTCTTACGAAAGAAGAGAAAGAAATCTTCTTTGAATGCCTGCTCAATATGAAGGTCACGACTGGCTTCTCGTCGAATATAAAGGGAATAATAAATATGCCAGAGAAAAAGTTTCAGAACCTAAAGTCTCATGGCTGCCACGTGATTTTGACGCAACTGCTTCCGGTTGCATTGAGGGGGCTTTTGCCGGAAAACGTCTGATTAGCCATTGTGAAGCTATGTGCATTCCTCAATGCAATCTCTTAGAAGGTGATCGATCTAGAAATCATACCAAGGCTAAGGAGTGATGTGGTGCAATGTCTTGTCAGTTTCGAGCTGGTGTTCCCACCATCCTTCTTCAATATCATGACGCACGTCCTAGTTCATCTAGTCGACGAGATTGTCATCCTGGGGCCCGTATTTCTACACAATATGTTCCCCTTTGAGAGGTTCATGGGAGTCCTAAAGAAATATGTCCGTAACCACACTAGGCCAGAAGGAAGCATCTCCATGGGCCATCAAACATAGGATGTTATCGGGTTTTGTGTTGACTTCATTACTAGCCTTAAGAAGATAGGTCTCCCTAAATCGCGGTATGAGGGGAGACTGGCTGGAAAAGGCACTCTTGGAAGTGACTCTATAATATGCAGGGACGGATATTCTTGGTCTCAAGCACACTACACAGTTCTACAGAACTCTACCTTGGTGACCCCGTATGTCGATGAACACAAGAACAGTCTGCGCTCCAAACACCCAGAGCAGTGCGATGACTGGATTACATGTGAACACATCAGGACTTTCAGCAGTTGGTTGGAAACACGTCTCAGAGGTGACAACACTGTTTGTGATGAGCTGTACCTGTTGTCCAGGGGACCATCTTTGACTGTATTGACTTATAAAGGATACGAGATAAATGGGACTACATTTTACATGATCACCCAAGATCAAAAGAGCACCAACCAAAACAGCGGTGTCCGCTTTGATGCAGCAACCGAGAGCGGAAAGGACACATATTATGGTTACATAGTGGACATATGGGAACTTGACTACGGACATGATTTTAAGGACCCTTTGTTTAAGTGCAAATGGGTCAATCTGTCAGGCGGCGGGGTACAGGTAGACCCACAGTACGGAATGACAACAGTGGATCTGAAAAATCTTGGGTACACTGACGAACTGTTCATCCTAGGCAATGATGTGGCACAGGTTATCCATGTGAAGGACATGTCTACCAAACCGAGAAAAAGAAAAGATAAGGAAGTGAATACATCATACGATGAGCCAAAGTGCCACATAGCTCTTTTAGGAAAAAGGGATATCCTGGGAGTGGAGGGCAAGACAGACATGTCTGAAGGTTATGAAAAGTTTCATGAAATTCCTCCCTTCAATGTCAAGGCTGACCCAAGCATCCTGATAAACGATGAAGATTATCCATGGTTACGGCCCAATAAGCAAATGACACAAGCGAAGAAAAAGTGAAGACTTTTCTCCCGCAACTATTATGATGATACCATGCCAACTTTGTAACACACGAGTATGGCTATGCCAACTTTTTCAGAGTTCATTTGAAAACTATGAATTTAGGTCGAATTTTCTCTATAGGTGCATCTATGTTCATTTTTTTAGTAAAGTTAATCACAAACTTGTGATTCACACAAATTTCAAAGAATTCAAATTTTAACTATTCAAATTTGAAAACTAATGGCACTAACAGAAAGTTTATAATTTTTCTAAAAACTAATGGCACTAACAGAAAGTTTATAATTTTTGACCTAAAAGCAAAAAGAATTATAAAGCAAAAAACAAAAGAAAATAAATAATACAGAAAACAAAACAAAAAACTGGAAAAAAAATAAAAATAGCAACAATAAGTATTTTGTTGTAAGTAGAAACAAAATAAAATAAATAAAGCAACAAAGAAAACAAAAACAAAAAAAGTGTTTTCAAATTTGAAAACTAATGGCACTAACAGAAAGTTTATAATTTTTCTAAAACTAAAAGCAAAAAGAATTAAAAAATAAAGCAAAAAACAAAAGAAAATAAATAATGCAGAAAACAAAACAAAAAAACTGGAAAAAATAGGCACTAAAAGCAAAAAAAACTAAAAAAATGTTTTCAAATTTGAAAACTAATGGCACTAACAGAAAGTTTATAATTTTTGTGACCTAAAAGAAAAAAGAAATCACTAAAAAACTATAAGTATTTTAGTTCTAAGTAGAAATGAAAAAATAAATAGCAAAAAAGAAAAAAATGCCTATAATATTTGTTATGACTAACTAAAATTACCAAATTGAGTATAATGATAAAACACAGTAATATTAAATAGCAGGAAAAAGAATGACTCAAAAATCAATTTTTATAGTAAAGTTATTCATAAACTAGTGATTCACACAAATTTTAAAAAATTCAAATTTAAACTATTCAAATTTTAAAACTAATGGCACTAACAGAAAGTTTATAATTTTTGTGACCTAAAAGAAAAAAGAAATCACTAAAAAACTATAAGTATTTAGTTCTAAGTAGAAATGAAAAATAAATAGCAAAAAAATGCCCTACTGGGACAGCACGGCCTGAATACGACTAGAAACCCAACCATGGGCCAGATTCAGGCCCGCAGCAGGCCCAGTAGGCCCACAGGCATTGCAGTGTGTCATTAGGCCCGTAAGCCTGCAGTTCAGAGGAGTTCGAAAGGGAACACAGAGCAGGGCTTATAAACAGGTGCGGGAGCTCTTCAGCTAACGAGGTGGGACTAAACTCCCACCACGCGCCAGCGCAAGGCCATTGGTCCCGGTTGGTGGCACCAACCGGGACTAAAGGGGGGCATTGGTCCCGGTTCGTGGCACAAACCGGGACCAATGCCCCCTTTAGTCCCGGTTGGTGCCACCAACCGGGACCAAAGGCGCCGCTTCCCGCCCTTTGGGCTGCTGAAAAGAGGCCTTTGGTCCCGGTTGGTGGCACCAACCGGGACTAAAGGGGGCATTGGTCCCGGTTTGTGCCACGAACCGGGACCAATGCTCGGTCTATATATACAACACTTGTGAAAATTTTGGTTCAGTTCTTCGATCCCGCCCCGACGATGCCGCCAGGCTGCCCCTCTGCGCCTCGCCGTCACCGCCGTTGCCCCTGCCCCGCCCCCGAGCCCACGCCGACGCCGTCCGCCGCCCTCGCCTTGCCGTCCGCCGCCCCCGCGCCCCGCCCCCGCCCCCCCCAGCCCCCCCGCCCCGAGCGCGCCCTGCCTCGCCGTCGTCGCCGCCCCTCCGTCGCCCCCGAGCACCCCCTGCCCCCGAGCCCGTCCGCCGCCCCCGAGCGCGCCCCGCGTCGCCCTCGCCGCCGACCCCGAGCCCGTCCTCGTCGCCGTCCCCCGCGCCGGCCGCCCGCGTCTCCTCCCCGATCCCGCCAGGAGAGGTAGCTACCGCCCCATCCTCCCCTTCCTTCCTTCCCCCCTGCTCCTTTGCAAAATATAGCTCCTTTGCAAAATATATGTATGTATGTATGAGTTGGGGAGAAAGTTTATAATTTTTGTTCATATATACTGTAGATGTATGTATGATGAATTTTGATATTTTTTTGTTCATATATAATGTAGATGTCTATGTATGTATGGAATGATATCGATGGATGTATGTATATAGAACATTCGTAGAAAATATGACGAATCCGATATGACCAATGTCCCCCTCCGGTTCACTCGGGAACACTAACTCTCTCGGAGAGAAAAATGTTATCGGGGAAAAAATGTTATCGGGGTCGAGGGTCGTCGAACATGAGAGGAAGAAGAGGATAAAAAAGAAGAGGAAGAAGAAAGAATAGAGGAGTTCTTCTCCTCTATTCTTTCTTCTCCTCTTTTTTCTTCTTCTTCCTCTTTTTTTATCGGGAACGAGGGTCGTCGAGGGTCGCCGAGCGGTAGAGGAAGAAGAGGATAAAAAAAAAGAAGAAAAAAAAGAGAAAAAAGACATTCTTCTCCTCTTTTTTTTCTTCTTCTTCCTCTTTTTTTTATCGGGAACGAGGGTCGTCGAGGGTCGCCGAGGGGTCGAGGGTCGAGAGGGGGTCGACGTCGCCGAGGTGTCGAGGGTTGAGAGGGGGTCTAGGGTCGCCGAGGGGTCGAGGGTCGTCGAACATGAGAGGAAGAAGAGGATAAAAAAAGAAGAGGAAGAGAAAAAAAGAGGAGAAGAAAGAATAGAGGAGTTCTTCTCCTCTATTCTTTCTTCTCCTCTTTTTTTTCTTCTTCTTCCTCTTTTTTTATCGGGAACGAGGGTCGTCGAGGGTCGCCGAGCGGTAGAGGAAACCCTAAATAGCAAGTATCGTGGGTGTGAGATACATGTGGCCGTCGGTGTCGGACACTACATCCACGTCCCACAAGTTGACGGGTGCCCGATAAAAAAAGAGGAAGAAGAAGAAAAAAAGAGGAGAAGAAAGAATAGAGGAGTTCTTACTCCTCTATTCTTTCTTCTCCTCTTTTTTTTCTTCTTCCTCTTCTTTTTTTATCCTTGAAGCGTTGTCGACGCCAGCCCAAACCCTAGAGAAGCAGCGTCGAGGCCACCCCAAACCCTAGAGAAGCAGCGTCGAGGCCACTAATTAATATTAGTTCTACGTTTGCCACTAATATATCCATCTGTCATGTTTGAATAATAATTGCCATGTTGTCAATATTTGTAGAAACTATGGACACCGCCTGAGACGAAGTACAAGAAGAGTTGTTGGGGGACATAATCGCACGAGGAAGTGATGCCGTCGTCTCGTTGTTTCTCAACGACACCGATGGTCTGGAAGCAGCTGGCTATGATTATGATTGCTCCGATGACCTAATGCCGGTGCAAGAAGGAGACCGCGAGGACGGCTCCGGTGACCCAATGCTGGTGCAAGAAGGAGACCGTGATGACGTCTCCGGTGACCGAACCGAGTCCGGCCAGGTATATATATTAGTTAAGCTTCTGCTGACTAGCTAATTGATGCATTCATTGTTTTGGTATGTACACATATTAATTAAGTCTTTGTTTTTTTTTTCTAGCCCTCCGGATCGAGCACAACTTCGGTAAAGAGACGAGGCCCGAAGAAAAAGTTGAGCTCAGATGAAAAGTTTGAGATCATAGCAATCGCGCCCGACGGCCAACCGATTGAACCCCTCCGAACAAAGAGCACATTTGTTGCTCAGTGCGGGGTTTTGGTTAGGGACAAGATCCCGATCAGCATCCAGCAATGGTTAAAGCCGGCTACAGAAGACCCTGAGGTGTCTTATGTCAATGATATGCAGAAAAATGATCTTTGGACTAAGCTGAAGTCAAATTTCACCCTACCACCAGAGGATGATCGAGAGAAGCCAGTTAAAGAGCAATTAATCAAGTCTTTTGCTCTTAAGAGGATGGCAGAACTATTCAGGAGGTGGAAGAAAGAGCTGAATAAGTTTGTCGAAAATAAAGAGACACCAGAATTCAAGGGCAGATATGAGAAGATCAGAGATCACTGGCCCGCATTTGTGGCCCACAAGACATCGGAAAAGAGTAAGAAGATGTCGGCGACAAACAAGCAAAATGCTGCGAAGAAGAAGCATCACCATCGCACGGGGTCAGGTGGCTACCTCGTAGCCCGGCCTAACTGGGCCAAGACTGAGAATGATCTGGTTGATAAAGGGATCGAACCAGAGACAATTAACTGCCAGACCGTTGCCGGACTTGGTTCTTCGGGGCTGGCGGAACCTTGGACCCTGTAACAGGGAAGTGCATTTGGACGAACGATCAAATGGACATACCAGTCAGGAAGCTTCAACAGTATATCGAAGCAGCGCAGCAAGGGACGTTCTTTCCAGACAGAGAGAACGACGAGCTCACAATGGCCCTCGGGAATCCTGAGCACCCTGGACGGACACGAGGCATGCCAGGCTCCATTCCGTGGAAGGTTGGGTTTCCGGACGCAGCGGTTACAAATGCCACGAGAGGAGGAAAAAAGTGCAGCAGACCCAAATGCAGGCGCTGCAGCAGGGTACAAGCGATAGAGGAACGAGAAGCAAATCGCAGCAAACGAACTGCCGAAGCTTCCCCCGAAGCTACCCCGCCATCTCAGCGGAGAAGCAGCGTGGCTTCCACCGAGCTGCTTCAGCCGGAGCATGTCTTGACGGCTCCTGCCAGCTATCCCGTGGATGCTATCACGGAGTCTCAAAATTGCCACCTTATGACGCAATGGATTAATATGAAGGTCAAGGCGGCTGTTGGCTCTATTTTTCCTACTGAACCCGGCGCAACTTTTCACTGCCGGCCGATTCCAGAAGGATATGCTAGGGTGATGGTGGATGAAATAACGGAGGGATTTGAGGACCTCCAGCTTGACCACCCTACCGGTGAAGGGGAGACTCGGCTGGGTTCTGCTCTGAAGACTCCATGCCTATGGCGGAAGGAGCTCATCAACCTTCCGAACTGGACGCCTCCGCCTCCTCCTCCTCCTCCGGCGAGTCAGGGCACTCCGCCTCCTCCACCGCCTCCTCCTCCGGCGAGTGACGATCAGGGCACTCGGCCGGCTCCTTCTCCGGCGCGTGGCGGCACTCCGCCTCCTCTCCGCCTGCGCCGGCGCGCCCGAGCAGCCAGCCTCCTCCTCTTCTCCGCCTCGTCAGCAAGGGCGGAAGAGACCCGCCGCCGCTCCGGCTGCTCCGGCGCGTCGTAGTCCTTCTCCTCCGCCTCGTAAGCAAGTAAAGAAGACAACCGCTCCGTCTGCTCTGCCGGCGTCTAGCAGTACAGCCAGAGGCGGGAGGAAATACAGATTCGGTCCTTCTCTGAAGACTCCAGAGAAGTTACCATACGAGAGGACCCCGGAGGAGAACGCCGAGATCGCACGAGAAGAAGTGAGGAACTACTTTGAAGGGGTGAAAGCAAAGAAACATCCACCTCCGGAGGAGAAGGTAGATCCGGTGAAAGCGAAGCGCACTCTGGCTGCCCTGACAAAACCACCCAAGTCTCCGCCGAAAGGCAACTATGAGCGCATTATTGGAAAGGAATTTGCCGAAGCGGAGCGGTCGGGAAGTACTGTCAGTGATCAAAGGCTGAAAGAACGACGAGCTGGGAAACAAATTGCCCAGCTCGGCGAACAAGCGAAGCAATCGTGCCCCCCGCTCAAGGTGCCTAGCGACATTATCGCTAATGATCCGAGGATGGTGCCCGGTTATAGCAATCTTGGAGATTACCTGCCCGACGATGTACATTATGATTTCATGGAGGTGCAGATACAAAGATACGAGTACGGGAAGCCTCTCGTCAAAGATGAAAGATCTCTATCAACGATGATGCGAAGATTGCATGATTGGTACTTGAAAATCTGCAGAGAGTCTGGGGGGAGGAGTACTTTGTATGTGAGAGTTAAAAAGGAGCATGACCTCGTTGGAATTGAACTGTTGCCTGTTCCATTTGAGGAGTTCTTTCAGTTTTTCAATCAATTGGCCCTCGATAAAGCAACGGTCACCTGCTACTGTCTGTAAGTAGTACTACTTCTGTCATTAAGTCTCTCTATATAGCTCAGCTCTTTCATTGCATGTATTTATAATCATCCTCACTATATTATGCAGATTGAAGATCGCCGAATTGAAGAAAAGACAAGTCGGTGATATTGGGTTCATTAACACATATCTCATAGATGCAACTGAGGTTAAACTTCATGCCGCAGCTACCGAGGCCAACTTGCTACAATCGTTCGTAATAAATCAAAACAAAGATATAATACTCTTTCCTTACAACTTCAAGTGAGTGTTACTGTCTTGTGCGTATTCGGTTTCCCTTATATATTAGTCAAGGTTATAGTAATGTAATTCATGAGTTATGCATGCGTGTGCAGTTTCCACTATATTCTCCTAGAGAATAAGCTTGAGCAGGGACTAGTAACCGTCTTAGACTCAAAACGAAAAGATCCCCAGGACTATGCAGACATGACTGAAATCCTCAAGAAGTAAGTTAAATCGATCATTATCCACCATATCAGCAACTTTGTTCATTTCCTGATATCAAGTAATTGTTTTCTTGTCTGGCAGGGTTTGGAAAAAATTCACCAAAAAAGCTCCGGGACTCCCGAAGAAGCTGCAATTTAGACACCCGAAAGTAAGTACTATAGTAGCATGTTCCGCGCATCTCCTATGATTCAAGCGCTAGTTTCATCAATACCATTTGGCATTCTTGCTTATCAGTTTGATTGACCTCTATTTCTTGTAAAGTGGTTGTGGCAGGAACAAGGGAATGATTTCTGTGGATACTACGTTTGCGAGTCCATCCGCCACACGACCTGTGAGCGGGGCTACTCTGACGAACAATATGAAGTACGTAAATAACAACATTCACAATTTTATTTTATTACCATCATTTGTGTTGAGTTTCATTCATTCATATATATATGTATTGACCCCCTTCTTCAAATTAGATGTTTCGGAAGCGGGATGAACTCCTAGCACCAGCTCGCATGCGAGCAATTCAAGAGGAATTGGCGGCATTCTTTCTTGACCACGTGATCGCTGAAGACGGAGAATACTATGTGGACCATGCGTCCGTATGTTAGGAGATTATATTTGTAAGAGATAATTATTGTATATATGTAGCCGGTAGTGTCGGATAGATATACGAGAACTTGTTGTTCGACCAATCTCTCGAGAAGGAGAGGTGGTCGATATCACTTCTCTCTGTATGCATATATGTTCATGACGATCTTCTGTTTCCTTCGTTTGCTTACTAGCTAGCTAGCGTGTCTAGTCCTCTCTATACGTATGTATAGTACGTAGCGTCGACCAAGCACGGACATAAGAGAGGACACTTCTCTCTATTAATTATAGCTAGCTAACACAATATATGAAACACCTAAATTAACCCCCCAAAACCCCCAACCCCCCCCCCTTTCAAAAAAAACCCCAGCCACAGAAATGCTGACGCGTGGATGCCTATTGGTCCCGGTTGGTGCCACCAACCGGGACCAAAGGCCCTCCTGCCTGGGCTCCGCGCACAGGCCACGTGGAGGCCCATCTGTCCCGGTTCTGGATTGAACCGGGACTAAAGGGACAGGGCATTAGTACCGACCCTTTAGTCCCGGTTCAGGAATCGGGACAAAAGGCCCTTATGAACCGGGACAATAGGCCCTTTTTCTACTAGTGTGTGGAGGGGTGGTTGAACAGGGCCCCGTGGTGTGGAGGGCTGGATGAATAGTAGATGGTGGAGGGGTGGTTGAACAGTAGCCGGTGGAGTAGCGTGCGATGGAGGTTGGATGAACAGGAGCCCGTGGAGGCTGGAGGAGGTCGACGGTAGCCCGTGGAAGCTGGAGGAGGTCGACGATGGAGATGAACACTATCCCGTGGAGTCCCGTTTGCGGTATTCCGCATCCCTCCCGATGAACAGGACCCCCGTTTCGACCGTAGCGCTCCAACACAAGTCCGTTTCATCCGTTTTGTGGTACGCCACACCCCTCCCGATCAACAGGACCCCAGGTTCGACCGTAGGAGGTCCGTTTCCTCCATTTTGCGGTACGCCAGACCCCTCCTGATCAACAGGACCCCGTTCCAAACGCAGGAGGTCCGTTTCCTCCGTTGTGCGGTACTCCAGGCCTCGTTTCCATCGCCTATTCCATCCAAGCCCTCCCGATGAACACGACCACACATTCCGTTCAGACCCAGCCAGTTGGCTCACACGCGTTCCGTTGCCTCCCCATGAACACGACGCATTCTGTTGCCTCCCCATGAACACGATGACGACGATGTTTCTCCGTTCCGACCCAGCCATGTACACGAGCCCAGGCCGTACATATGCGCGAGTAGGCGTTCGAGACCTCGCCCATATGTACACATACGTGGCCGTATTTTCTTTCTTGCACCCTGGCCGTTGTACGTATGTGTACATGCTACGTGCGCACCTCTACTACGACACGTGCGCGCCTCTACTACGACACGTGCACGCCTCTACACTTTCGCGACCAGTATGTACGTACACTTTTGCGACCAGAATGACAACGCTACGTACGCTTCGACCAGGTGGGTCCCGACTGTGAGGCACTTCCTTGCGTGTGAAGATGTAGCTGGTGGGTCCCAGCAGTCAGGGGGGCAAATCGTTTTTTGCCCGGACGCACTTCCTTGTGTGCGAAGGTGTAGCTGGTGGGTCCCAGCAGTCAGGGAGGAAACATTTTTTTCGCGAAATATGTTGGCCCATCCGGTGGGTCCCCGCTGTCAGGTAGAGGAATAATTATTTTGCATGTAATAAGGAGGCACTTCCTTGCTGCGGCCGTGGACCCAGCTGTCAGCCTCTCCACGTACAGTCCACGTCCGATGGAAGCCGTTCCTTGACCACGTTGACCACGCCGCACCGAGAGCACCAGGGTGGTGGACGACGGCGAGGCCTAGGAAGGGGACGACGCGGAGCCAGGGAAGACGCGGCAGTGGATGCCCACGAGTAGAGGAGTACGAGGATTCGCTGGTTCACTTCGGTGTGAGGCTGTCATCGCCGTAGAATAACAGGGGGTGTGGGTGAGTAGAGGGATGGCCTGGCCAGCGGTGGGAGTAGTAGGGGGCAGTTAGGCCTCCGCCGCATCGCAGCCGGCCACGGGAGGCAGGAGCATAAGGCACGACCGGCGCTGGTTTGGGCGGCTGGAGCAAGAAGACCAGAGGTTGAAGAAGCACTACGGCCGTTGGATGGACATCGTACGGTCACTGGAGCTAGACTCGTGCATATTGACTAAGTTGACAAAGCCCTCTGTCCCCGTCAACTTAGTAGGCCAACAAGTCATCCTACCACTATACTGGGTCCCAGCTAACAGGGGGAGTATTCATTTTTTTTGTGCGTAATAAGGAGGCACTTCCTTGCGTGCGAAGATATAGCTGGTGGGTCTGAGCTGTCAGCGGCGGTAAACTGTTTTTCGGCGAAATACAGAGGCCTTTTTGTGGGTCCCTGATGTCAGGGAAGGAATCATTATTTTGCGCGTAAATAAGGAGGCATTTCCTTGCGTGCGGCCGTGGACCCAGCTGTCGGCCTCTCCACGTACAGTCCACTTCAGATGCATGTCGGTCGTTGACCACGTTGACCAGGCCGCGCCGAGAGCACCAAGGCGGTGGACGACGGCGAGGCCTAGGAAGCGAATGACACGGAGGCAAGGAAGACTCGGCAGTTGTTTCCCACGCGGAGGGGAGTACGACTGTATGAGGGTTTACTGGTTCGTCTGCCGTCGCCGAAGAATAACAGCAGGTGTGGGTGAGTAGAAGCGATGGCTAGGCCAGCGATGGGAGTACGGTGGGGGCGGTGAGGCCTACGCGGTAGCAGAGTCGGCCGCAGGGAGGAGGGAGCAGGCAGTCCCACCGGCGCTTATTTGAGCGGCTGGAGCAGGAAGAGCAGAGATTGAAGAAGCACGACGGCCGTTGGATGGCCATCCACCAGTCACTGCTTGTGCGTCAACCTTTTTTAGGAAAGCCTCAAATCTGTGAAAAACAACATACAACCCATCTGCCATTATTTCTAATAATTTACAGCCCATTTTCTAATTATTAAGGTTTTTTAGAGCCCATATTCTTTTTGTTAGCATTACAGCCCATATTTTGGCCACGGTTAAAAAATCATACGAAATTTTGCATATTTCAGTGCAGTCCGAACTGTTTTTAACCCCGAAATTTTGAATTACATTCAAACTGATTTTAAAAATAAATGTATATCAATATAAAATCCAACAAATTCTCCACGCATAAAAATTAATGTAATTTAAAATCTTGAAATGAAAAAAAAGATATTTGAAACTAATTGCCGGTTTGATGTGTTTTAAAAATGTACAGCCCATTTCTCATTACTGATGGGCCATTTTCTCGGCCAGCCGAATGAAAGCTCTCCTCGTCTTGAAAGATTTGCAGCC
>NC_053027.1:93275070-93289563 GCF_003073215.2 Triticum urartu | reverse complement strand
CGTACCGCCTGCGAAATGCATCGGATAACCGACTCGAGCCGAACCCATGGAACGCAGCCCGTCTCCGAAGATTCTATGCCTAGCGCCGATCCTGTGTTCGTCTCCTTACTCTGTCCATTTTTTATATACTGTCGTCTTACATTTCTCTCCTTCTCCCTTTTTCTCTCTCTTATAACCTATAAAGGCTCACAAATTGACGCGCTATCCGCGCTCAGTAAACCTGGGGGCTCTTTAAATAGAAGCTTATTTATACGGGCTTCATGCCTAACACATGTGTCAAACTTCCGCATGTACCTTTTATTCACCATATATGCATCGATATGACTTAAGTTTTGGCCAAGCTGGGTTGCCTGGCTCCTGTGCTTACCCCTACGTTCCCGATTATTCGGCTAGGTGGTAAAGGGAGCACCTTTGCGATTGTTACTGCCGGATCAGCCGGACGTGTACCTCAGACTGGGTGAAGCCGAAAGCTAGCGTTCTTAAGAGAATATTCGGTCGGTGAACTAAAGATGATCTTTTTCTTTATCTATGTGCCCCCAGGCGTTTTTTCCTGCGTTTCTTTTCGCAGCATGGACATGCACTTTAGGGCATGCCCCCAGGGAAAGGAACCCCTAACGGAACTATTCTCCCTGGAAGATGTTTCTTACTAACCATGTAATATAACATAACTAGTCGGGCACTTGTCTGTTCATGCACTAATGACCCCTACGCCTGGTCTCCACGCATTTCCCGGTTCCTATATAACCGCATGGGAATTCGGACACACTCCGGACCGTCAGGCCCCGAGGTTGAAGCAAAAAGGTCGGCCATGACAAATGATCTACAATCCGGCTAGAAGGCATTATAAATGTCAATTCGATTACATAGTCATTTTGACTGATTGTATTCCTCTTCAATACCATCTAACAGGCTGTCTAATTTACAGTCCTGCTGGGAGTACTTTGCGGCCAACTCTACTTGGCCGTACACTAAGCTTACAGGGATCTCCTTCCCATCGGGCCCTATAGGACCGACCTCGGCCATGTGGTTGGGGTCAGCCTTTGAGTACCGCCTCTTCACCATGGCCCAGGCCTCCCTAGCGCCTTGACGGCAGGCTGATATCTTCCACAATTGGAAGCGCCGATGTGCTCCCTTTAGCTTCTCCGCAAGCTCTCCAATACCTTCGGGCATGGAGACGGATGGACACAGGGCCTGGGCGATGCCTCGTATCGCCTGACGAACTCGATCGAGCAGTTGCGAGAGCTCGGGAAGAAGGTCACCCGTAGAACCGGGCATCTCCTCCGCCGGACGACCTGTTAACACACCTACAGACATTGCTCTGTGAGTCGACTTCCCCACTGAACTTTCTTTCAAATGGTTCGTTCAAGCACTTACTAAATATGCTGCACCGAAGCCGCTGATTCTCCTTCACGGAGTCTGATAGCTGGGCACGAACATCTTTCAGCTCGAAGCCCAGCCGGGTGTTGGCATCTTGGAGAACGTTCTTCTCCCCCATCACCTTTAATAGCACCCTCTCACCAGCCTTTAGCTGGCGTAGGAGATGTTGCTTTTCCGGATTCAATCCGGCGCCATCTGCAATTTTATTTGTCAGATTCGCACCAAAGCCATGCTTCGCAAAATACTTATCTTTCGAAATGTATATTACCAGAGGGGGCCTCCTTAGGCTCCCTTGCTGCGGCTAGTGCGGCCTCTAGTTGGGCTTTGCACTCTTCCAGCTCCTGGGACAGTAGGGAATTCTTTTCTGTAAGAACCTGCATATCAAATGATCCTTAAACCAGTTATTCTAACTGTTTCAAGTCTCAGGGGCTACTGCTACATATATATTTACCAAAATTTTCTTACCCGTATGTCTTTTACATATTGCTTCGTGGCTCTGGCTAGACCATTTTGAGCGGCACGGAGGTGCGCATCTCCCGAATTGAAGGCATCTAACGCCTCTTGGGAGAAGCAAGCGTCGCGAAGAATTGTCCGGCGACGCCTGTGGTTCATGGCACTTTCCACCTCAGAGTTGGTGGCAGACAACCCGTCCGCATCCTCCGTCGGAGGAACGTCCGGAACGCGCCTTGCGTTCGCCTTTGCCCCCGGACCAGGCTTTGGAGCCTGGCTGGTGGAGGCGCGGTTGGAAGCCTCTCCGGATATAGTCCGGAGAGGTCTCTTTGTCCTGAATAGGGCGCGAGTGTCAAATGTGCCTCGAAGGTATAACAACTGGGATAGAGGGGCGCGCCATACCTTTGCGCTGATGCCTCAGTCCGGACTACACCTCTTTTCTGCCCACGGGGCCCTGCGGCCCCTCATTGGCTTGTCGCCGCAGGTTCGGCCTTCCGCCTCAACAACCTCCCCTGCAAAGTTCGGTTGCAATCGGGAAATTGAACACGCATGGACGGACCCCTATCCGGGGTACTGGGACTTCGATCTCAGGTACCTGGGGCGTCGGGATTAGCCCTGGGTAATCGGCCGTAATGGCCACCAAGGTGTTGTCCTCCCTCAATTGATGGAACACTCCATCAATCAGCTCCACAGATATGTCCGGATCCTCTTGAGAGGCCGGGTCGAGAGACCGTCCTGGGTCCTCGGGTTGTGGAGGTGGGCTGCTTATTTCCTTAACAGCCCGGCGCAGTTCCTGTGTTGAGGTCATCAGACTAAGTATTTAACAATGGGAACACTAAACGGATGAGCAAGTAGATGCGACCATTTACCCAGTTTGGGGGACTGTGCATAGATAATCCACCCTGTGGGTTCACGCGGAGAAATTCCTCCTCTTCTCCCTTGTACGAAGTGGACAAGATCTTTAATAGAGCGGCAACTGAATCCGGCCCATTACGGCTGTAGCGGGTGGCGTCTTCCTCCCCGTTGAAATCCCACATGGGGTGGCTTCTATACTGAAGCGGCTGCACCCCCCGCATGATGCATTCGGCCATAACTCCGATCATGGTTAGTCCGGAATGGGCCAACAATCTTATTCGGCCCATCAGGTAAACGATGTTCCTGTCACTTTCGCTTTGAGGGGTCCGTGGACGCCAGCTTAGGCGCTTCTTTAAGGGAGCACTATCGAATTCTGGGAGGCCGATCCGGACAGGATCCAGCAGTGGGACGTCTTCTATATAGAACTATTCCGAGGGACAATCTTCGGACGCCTTCTTTGGAGTTCCGAACAGATATCTGGTCCCGGCAATGCGCCATACTTCGGCTCCGCCCACTTGATATATTGACCCTTTCTCGGAACGGGGCACGAGGCAAAACAGCTCCTTCCACAGTCCGAAATGAGCTTCAATACCCAAGAACAGCTCGCAAAGGGCTACGAAGCCCGCGATATGCAATACTGAGGCAGGCGTGAGATGATGTAGCTGGAGGCCGTAGAACTCCAGCAGCCCCCGGAGAAATGGGTGGATGGGAAATCTGAGCCCCCTTATTAAGTAAGGGACAAGGCACACCCGCTCTCCTTTAGATGGATTAGGGGCATTCTCTGCTTGCTCTCCGCCGTTGTAGACGGCAAGACCGGCTCGAACCGGGACCATATAGGTCGGGGGAGAAATCCCTTGGTCTAGAGCGTCACTAGCTCGCTATGCGGAGTGGAACATCTCTCCCAATATCCAGGCTTAGGGCTGGAAGGGCGAGCGAAGGAGTTGCGGCGGCTGGCCATGGTGGAATGGACCTTTGTCGGATGCGCTCTGATGAACACTCGTGGAGGGGAGAAGGTGATTGGATCTAAATCCTCGTCCCCTTAAATAGGGCAGCTCATTTACGCGGCTAGGGGTGTGAACGAAAAAACACTCAGACTTTTCATATTCGTTTAACACGTGGGAAATGGCCATTATTGGGCGTAGAAGCTAAGGAGCGCAACATCTACAAGAAACCGGACTTTATTCAAACAGGTACACGGAATTTGGAGGAGAACCCGCCTTGCAATGCCGAAGTTAATCTGCGCGCCGGACTTATCGTCATTGAAGCCTGGTTCGGGGGCTACTGAGGGATTCCTGGATAAGGGGTGTTCAGATAGCCGAACTATACCTTCAAGCCGGACTCCTGGACTATGAAGATACAAGATTGAAGACTCTGTCCCGTGTCCGGAAGGGACTTTCCTTGGCGTGGAAGGCAAGCTTGGCGATACGGATGTTCAGATCTCCTACCATTGTAACCGACTCTATGTAACCCTAACCCTCTCCGGTGTCTATATAAACCGGAGGGTTTTAGTCCGTAGGACAACATACACATCAACAATCATACCATAGGCTAGCTTCTAGGGTTTAGCCTCTCTGATCTCGTGGTAGATCTACTCTTGTACTACCCATATCATCAATATTAATCAAGCAGGACGTAGGGTTTTACCTCCATCGAGAGGGCCCGAATCTGGGTAAAACTTCGTGTCCCTTGCCTCCTGTTACCATCCGGCCTAGACGCACAGTTCGGGACCCCCTACCCGAGATCCGCCGGTTTTTTGACACCGACAACGGTTTTGGAGTTATGTTAACGTAAGTAGTTTCAGGATCACTTCTTGATCATTATAGTTTCTCGACCGTGCTTTGCTTCTCTTCTCGCTCTCATTTGCGTAAGTTAGCCACCATATATGCTAGTGCTTGCTGCAGCTCCACTTCATTACCTTTTTCCTACCCATAAGCTTAAATAGTCTTGATCTCGCGGGTGTGAGATTGCTGAGTCCCCGTGGCTCACAGATACTTCCAAACAGTTGTAGGTGCCGATGATACCGTGCAGGTGATGCAACTGAGCCAAGTCAGAGCTCGATGAAGATCTTGCTCGTTGGTTTGTTTCGTTTCCTTTTGATCAGTAGTGGAGCCAGTTGGGTCGATCGGCGAGCTAGCATTTGGGGTTGTCTTCCTTTTGTTTTGGTTCCGTAGTCGGACCTTGATTATTCTGGATGATGTATGTTTAACTTGTATTTGTGTGAAGTGGCGATTATAATCCAACTCTTTATCCCTTTCTTATTCAGTACATGGGATTGTGTGAAGATTACCCCTCTTGCGACAAACCTACCATGCGGCTATGCCTCTAAGTCGTGCCCCGACACATGGGAGATATAGCCGCATCGTGGGTGTTACAAGTAGACATGGAGATATATCTACAACATGGTCTACAATAAAAATGTGCTGGACGGGTTAGCGCTGGATGCTCGCAACGCGATGACCTTAGTTCGAATTCTGTCTTTAAATTTAGATTTTTATATTATATATTACTTATTTAATATATACTTATTTCGCTACTGTACTGACAGTGGAACCCACAAAGTAATTAGAATACAAGATTAAGGATGGACTTGTTTCTTTTTAACTTTCTGTACGAAGTTGTAGCCTCCCGGCAAGTCATGTGTACACTGTACATGCAATTAGCTTTTTATAGAGGGAGAATCATACACACAATTAACTCAAAGGGATTGGATGTGACTCTATTATTTCCATCATAAGAGCATCTCCAACGGCAGCCGGCAAATTTCCTCCCGCTTCCTTCCGCGGAGGACGACATTAAACGCCAGCGGCATACATTTTCTACATCTAACCAACCAGATGAAATTCGTGCAAACACGGACTGTTTTCATATAAGCATGCAGGATTTCGTATAAAAAAGTCGGATCTTCATATAAACATGATGGATTTTGTTACATTTACATGAACTAAGCGGTGCTAATCCGGCTCTCTTGTATAATTAATACTCCCTCCGTCCGGAAATACTTGTCCTAGAAATGGATGTATCTAGACTTATTGTTAGTTATAGACACATCCAATTATCCATTCTTAGAACAAATATTTCCCGCCAACAGGAGAGGGTAGTACCTAATCTAAATGGCCGCCCGCGGATCCCATTGTCTTCCTCATGTCCGACAGACACTTGTGGGGTCGACGAAGGTCCTCAGAAGAGACGAAGCAGCAAAGAAACCACCTAAATGCGTAGTCGTCGCCTCGGCGGTGGCCTTCTTGGGACCCAAGTGGCGGAGGCCTCCCGTGTTCTACTTCTCATCGATAATGGCGGCGGACACGGAGAAGCTGGCCACCGACTCATCGCTCTCCACACACCCGACTTCTGTCTCTTCCTGCATGGCATTGCCACAGGCACGGGAGGCGCGGACGCAGGCATGGGAGGCGTGCCCACAGACACGGGAGGCGCGGCCACTGCAGAGCAGACACTGGTGGCGCGGTATGACGCGGCAGCGACGACGCCCGTTCCGGCATGCTCGCCGTCGTGCCGGCGTGGAGCAACTCGCCACTCCTCATCGAGCTGAAGTAGAGCGGCGAGTTGTTGAACCACGCGCCGGATTGGGGCGGCAACTGGCTCCGTCGGGCCAAGCGAGGTTGATGAAGAACCAAGTGATTAACCCACAAGTATAGGGGATCGCAACAGTTTTCGAGGGTAGAGTATTCAACCCAAATTTATTGATTCGACACAAGGGGAGCCAAAGAATATTCTCAAGTATTAGCAGCTGAGTTGTCAATTCAACCACACCTGGAAACTTAGTATCTGCAGCAAAGTGTTTAGTAGCAAAGTAATATGATAGTAGTGGTAATGATAGCAAAGAGTAACGGTAGCAAAAGTAATGTTTTTGGTATTTTGTAGTGATGATAGCAATAGCAACGGAAAAGTAAATAAGCAGAGAACAATATATGGAAAGCTCGTAGGCAATGGATCGGTCATAGAGAATTATGCCGGATGTGGTTCATCATGTAACAGTCATAACCTAGGGTGACATAGAACTAGCTCCAATTCATCAATGTAATGTAGGCATGTATCCGAATATAGTCATACGTGCTTATGGAAAAGAACTTGCATGACATCTTTTGTCCTACCCTCCCGTGGCAGCGGGGTCCTAGTGAAACTAAGGGATATTAAGGCCTCCTTTTAATAGAGTACCGGACCACAGCATTAACACATAGTGAATACATGAACTCCTCAAACTACGGTCATCACCGGTAAGTATCCCGATTATTGTCACTTCGCGGGTTAACGGATCATAACACATAATAGGTGACTATAGACTTGCAAGATAGGATCAAGAACTCTCATATATTGATGAAAACATAATAGGTTCATATGAAATCATGGCACTGGGCCCTAGTGACAAGCATTAAGCATAGCAAAGTCATAGCAACATCAATCTCAGAACATAGTGGATACTAGGGATCAAACCCTAACAAAACTAACTCGATTACATGATAAATCTCATCCAACCCATCACCGTCCAGCAAGCCTACGATGGAATTACTCACGCACGGCGGTGAGCATCATGAAATTGGTGATGGAGGATGGTTGATGATGACGACGGCGACAGATCCCCTCTCCGGAGCCCCGAACGGACTCCAGATCAGCCCTCCCGAGAGGTTTTAGGGCTTGGCGGCGGCTCCGTATCATAAAACGCGATGAATCCTTCTCTCTGATTTTTTTTCTCCCTGAAAGAAAATATATGGAGTTGGAGTTGAGGTCGGAGGAGCTCTAGGGGGCCCATGAGGTAGGGGCACGCCCCCCACCCTCGTGGCTAGGGTGTGGGCCCCCTGATCTTCATCTTTTGCAAGGATTTTTTATTATTTCCAAATAGACGTTCCGTGAAGTTTCAGGTCATTCTGAGAACTTTTATTTCTGCACAACACCATGGCAATTCTGCTGAAAACAATGTCACTCCGGGTTAGTTCCATTCAAATCATGCAAGTTAGAGTCCAAACAAGGGAAAAAGTGTTTGGAAAAGTAGATACGTTGGAGACGTATCAACTCCCCCAAGCTTAAACCTTTGCTTGTCCTCAAGCAATTCAGTTGACAAACTGAAAGTGATAAAGAAAAACTTTTACAAACTTCGTTTTCTCTTGTTGTTGTAAATATGTAAAGCCAGCATTCAAGTTTCCAGCAAAGATTATGAACTAACCATATTCACAATAACGCATTTAGGTCTCATGTTTACTCATATCAATGGCATAATCAACTAGCGAGCAATAATAATAAATCTCGGATGACAACACTTTCTCAAAACAATCATAATATGATATAACAAGATGGTATCTCGCTAGCCCTTTCTGAGACCGCAAAACATAAATGCAGAGCACCTTTAAAGATCAAGGACTGACTAGACATTGTAATTCATGGTAAAAGTGATCTAGTCAAGTCATACTCAATGTAAACTAACAGTAATGAATGCAAATGACAGCGGCTGCTCTCCAACTGGTGCTTTCTAATAAGAGGATGATGACTCAGCATTAAAAGTAAATAGATAGGCCCTTCGCAGAGGGAAGCAGGGATTTGTAGAGGTGCCAGAGCTCGGTTTTGAAATAGAGGTGAATAATATTTTGAGCGGTATCTTCCATGCTACACACATTATAGGCGGTTCCCAAACAGAATGGTAAAGTTTATACCCCCCCTCCACCAACAAGCATCAATCCATGGCTTGCTCGAAACAATGAGTGCCTCCAACTAACAAGAGTCCCAGGGGGAGTTTTGTTTGCAATTATTTTGATTTAGTTTGCATAGAGCATGGGACTGGGCATCCCGGTGATCAGCCATTTTCTCGTGAGTGAGGAGCGGAGTCCACTCCTCTGGAGAATAAGCCGCCTAACATGGAAGTACGGACAGCCCTAGTTGATACATGAGCTATTCGAGCATACAAAACAGGATATTTATTTGAAGGTTTAGAGTTTGGCACATACAAATTTACTTGGAACGGCAGGTAGATACCGTATATAGGTAGGTATGGTGGACTCATATGGAATAACTTTGGGGTTTATGGGTTGGATGCACAAGCAGTATTCCCGCTTAGTACAGGTGAAGGCTAGCAAAAGACTGGGAAGCGACCAGCTAGAGAGCGACAACAGTCATGAACATGCATTAAAATTAATCAACACCGAATGCAAGCATGAGTAGGATATAATCCACCATGAACATAAATATCGTGAAGGCTATGTTGATTTTGTTTCAACTACATGCGTGAACATGCGCCAAGTCAAGTCACTTAAATCATTCAGAGGAGGATACCACCCTATCATACCACATCACAACCATTTTAATAGCATGTTGGCACGCAAGGTAAACCATTATAAGCTCCTAGCTAATCAAGCATGGCACAAGAAACTATGATCTCTAGTTGTCATTGCAAACATGTTTATTCATAATAGGCTGAATCAGGAACGATGAACTAATCATATTTACAAAAACAAGAAGAGGTCGAGTTCATACCAGCTTTTCTCATCTCAGTCAGTCCATCATATATCGTCATAATTGCCTTTCACTTGCACGACCGAATAGTGTGAATAATAATAATAGTGCACGTGCATTGGACTAAGCTGGAATCTGCAAGCATTCAATAAACAGGAGAAGACAAGGCAATATGGGCTCTTTTGTCAGATCAACAATAATGCATATAAGAGCCACTTCAACAATTTAATTATGGTCTTCTCCTATCGACCCCCAAAGAAAAGAAAAGAAATAAAACTATTTACACGGGAAAGCTCCCAACAAGCAAAAGAAGAACATGAAATCTTTTTGGGTTTTCTTTTTAATTACTACTACAAGCATGGAAAGTAAACTAATTAAAAGCTACAACTAATTTTTTTTGGTTTTTCTTAAGGTTTATTAAACACACAAGAAGAAAGCATAAAAAGGAAAATAAACTAGCATGGATGATACAATGAAAAAGTATGAGCACCGACATCTAGCAATGAGTGTGTGAACATGAATGTAATGTCGGTGGGAAATACGTACTCCCCCAAGCTTAGGCTTTTGGCCTAAGTTGGTCTATGGCCACGGCTGGCCTGGCGATATCCATAGTAATAGTTGGGGTCGTACTGCGATGAAGAAGACTCTGATTGCCACTGGTTGGCAATCATCTCCGGATCCCAATGGTAATTAGACTGTCGTGGAGGATCAACTTGTGGTTCCGACTCTGGCTCTGTGGCTGATGTAGGGTTCCGGTAGGCGTGAATAGCCTCTAACGGAACAAGGTACTGGCCTGAAGATAAATCAAACAAGGAAGGAGCAGGCAGGGTAATAGTCTCAGGATGATGTTTATGAAAGAACAATTTGTATTTAAGCTCCCCTTCCCTATTCTTAACAATAAAATTGTGTGCCACCATACTCTTATAATCTAAATAAACATGAGGCAGCAATTTTTTTCCTTCTCATAATGCCTAATAGGTATGTTAAAATGTGCAGCTAGGCGTGAAGCATAGATGCCTCCAAAGATGCGGCCCTTTGTACGGTTCAGACTTAACCGTTTAGCAATAATACCGCCCATACTAACAGAGTTATCACTGAATAAACCGTGGAACAAAATAATAATATCAGGAACACTAAGGTTTCCATAGTTTCCACGACCAATTAAGCAACGACTAGAAAATATTGCAAAGTAGCGTAAAACAGGAAAATGTATGCTAGTGATTCGTGCATCGGAAACCTTCCTCGTTTCCCCTACAGTGATGGTATCAATAAACCCATCCACATCGCCGCGATGTGGTTCCTCAGTCGTGCCCTCGAAAGGGACCAAACAAACCCGACAAAAATCATAAAGTGACATCTCCTACGCTCTTCATATAAATAAAACTCCACCATAGGTGGTGAGCTCCTAGAATGGAAATGAAAGTTTTGCACAAAGATATTGGTGAGTAAGAGATACTGGTCGCATTGGTCGTCGAGGAAGGCGGTGAGGCCTGCATTCTCAGCCAATTCATAAAAATCATCATAAATCCTGGCTGCTCTCAAGAAATCATCGGAGGGCCATTCACGCGGCCTAACCTCCGTGGTGCGAGGCAGATTATATTTGGGCTTCTTTGCTTCTTCATTTTTCTTTTCCTTCGAGCTTTGGCTCGATGAGCCCCTCAAAAATCTCTTCATTATTCTCTGAAAAATTCTGAAATTTTTAGTAACTTCAAACAAAAGTGAACCAAGCTCAACAAAATTGATAGCAACAACTCCTACAAGTGCCTAGAGCTTATATCATGCATTAGAACTACTTTTGACCATATAAATTTGACATGCAAGCTCAAGAACATGGTCACCTAGGCAGCACAAATATGCAATGAATAAAGCACTAGAACAAAAACTAATTGGACCAATGGAGGAGTCACATACCAAGGAACAATCTCCCCAAGCAGTTTTGTGAGAGGTGCTTTGAGCAAGGAGATCGAAAATCGCAGCAAAATGAGCTAGAACTCGTGCTTGAGCTGGATATTAATGTTTGTGGGAGGAAGAAGAAGTGTGTGGGTGCAGGAATAAGTGGAGGAGGGCCACCGTGGGCCCACGAGGCAGGGGGCGCGCCTAGGGGGTAGGGTACGCCCTCCACCCTCGTGGCCAGGTGGATGCCCCCGTGTTGTGTTCTTGGTGACAAATATTCTCAAATATTCCAGAAAAAAATCATATTTAAATTTCAGGGCATTTGGAGAACTTCTATTTTCGAGGTATTTTTATATTGCATGGATAATTCAGATAACAGACGGAAAATACTTATTTTTATTTTATTTAATATAAATAACATAAAGTAAAAGGAGGGTACAGAAGGTTTGTGCCTTCTAGTTTCATCCATCTCATGCTCATCAAAAGGAATCCACTAACAAGGTTGATCAAGTCTTGTTAACGAACTCATTCCGAATAACATGGAACCGGAGAAATTTCGAATAACACTATGTTACCTCAACGGGGATATGCACATCCCCAATAATAAGAATATCATATTTCTTCTTGACAGTAGGAAGAGGAAATTCAAAACCTCCAAATATAATCGATGGAATTTTTCCAATAGAGTTGATACTATGAACTTGAGGTTGTTTCCTCGGAAAGTGTACCGTATGCTCATTACCATTAACATGAAAAGTGACATTGCCTTTAGTGCAATCAATAACAGCCCCTGCAGTATTCAAAAAGGGTCTTCCAAGAATAATAGACATACTATCGTCCTCGGGAATATCAAGAATAACAAAGTCCGTTAAAATAGTAACGTTTGCAACTACAACAGGCACATCCTCACAAATACCGACAGGTATAGCAGTTGATTTATCAGCCATTTGCAAAGATATTTCAGTAGGTGTCAACTTATTCAAATCAAGTCTACGATATAAAGAGAGAGGCATAACACTAACACCGGCTCCAAGATCACATAAAGCAGTTTTAACATAGTTTCTTTTAATGGAGCATGGTATAGTGGGTACTCCTGGATCTCCAAGTTTCTTTGGTATTCCACCCTTAAAAGTATAATTAGCAAGCATGGTGGAAATTTCAGCTTCCGGTATCTTTCTTATTTGTAACAATTCTTTCATACTTAGCATAAGGATTCATTTTGAGCATATCAGTTAATCGCATACGCAAAAAGATAGGTCTAATCATTTCAGCAAAGCGCTCAAAATCCTCATCATCCTTTTTCTTGGATGGTTTGGGAGGAAAAGGCATGGGTTTCTGAACCCATGGTTCTCTTTCTTTACCATGTTTCCTAGCAACAAAGTCTTTCTTATCATAATGTTGATTCTTTGATTGTGGGTTATCAAGATCAACAGCAGGTTCAATTTCTATATCATTATCATTACTAGGTTGAGCATCATCATGAACATTATCATTAACATTATCACTAGTTTCAGGTTCATTACCAGATTGTGTTTCAGCATCAGAAATAGAAATATCATTTGGATTCTCAGGTGTTTCAGCAATAGGTTCACTAGAAGCATGCAAAGTCCTATCATTTTTCTTTTTCTTCCTTTTAGAAGGACTAGGTGCATATTATTTCTCTGAGAATCTTGCTCAATTCTCTTAGGGTGGCCTTCAGGATACAAAGGTTCCTGAGTCATTCTACCAGTTCTAGTAGCCACTCTAACAGCATTATCATTATTCTTACTATTCAATTCATTGAGCAAATCATTTTGAGCTTTAAGTACTTGTTCTACTTGAGTGGTAACCATAGAAGCATGTTTACTAATAAGTTTAAGTTCACCTTTGACATTAGCCATATAATCACCCAAGTGTTCAAGCATATTTGAATTGTATTTCAATTGTCTACCAAAATAAGCATTAAAATCTTCTTGCTTAGCCATAAATTTATCAAACTCATCTAAGCATGGGCTAGCAAACTTAGTAAATGGGATTTCAGCTTTATCATATCTATAGAGAGAATTTACCTTTACTACTGTCGGGTTATCAAGACCATGTTTCTTCAATAGGTAATGGATTAAGATCATATGTTTCTTCAACAGGCGGTAAATTAAGACCGTGTATTTCTTCAATAGGAGGTAAATTCTTAACATCTTCAGCTTTAATACCTTTTTCTTTCATAGATTTCTTTGCCTCTTGCATATCTTCAGGACTGAGAAATAGAACACCTCTCTTCTTCGGAGTTGGTTTAGGAATAGGCTCAGGAATTGGCTCAGGAAGTGTCCAATTATTTTCATTTCAACATATTATTCAATAGAATTTCAGCTTCATCCGGTGTTCTTTCCCTGAAAACAGAACCAGCACAACTATCCAGGTAATCTCTGGAAGCATCGGTTAGTCCATTATAAAAGATATCAAGTATTTCATTTTTCTTAAGAGGATGATCAGGCAAAGCATTAAGTAATTGAGAAGCCTCCCCCAAGCTTGTGGGAGACTCTCTTCTTCAATTTGCACAAAATTATATATATCCCTTAAGGCAGCTTGTTTCTTATGAGCAGGGAAATATTTAGCAGAGAAGTAATAAATCATATCCTGGGGACTACGCACACAACCAGGATCAAGAGAATTAAACCATATCTTAGCATCACCCTTTAATGAGAACGGGAATATTTTAAGGATATAAAAGTAACGAGTTCTCTCATCATTAGTGAACAGGGTGGCTATATCATTTAATTTAGTAAGATGTGCCACAACAGTTTCAGATTCATAGCCATGAAAAGGATCAGATTCAACCAAAGTAATTATATCAGGATCAACAGAGAATTCATAATCCTTATCAGTAACACAGATAGGTGAAGTAGCAAAAGCAGGGTCAGGTTTCATTCTAGCATTAAGAGATTGCTGCTTCCATTTAGCTAATAACCTCTTGAGTTCGTATCTATCTTTGCAAGCTAAAATAGCTAGAGCAGCTTCTTTTTCAAAAACATAACCCTCAGGAATAACAGGTGATTCATATTCATTAGAGGGAGAGTCTTCATCATCACTTTCATCCAATATTATCAGATTCAATATTTTCACTCTCTCTAACCCTAGCAAGTTGTTCATCAAGAAATTCACCAAGTGGCACAGTAGTATCAAGCATAGAAGTAGTTTCATCATAAGTATCATGCATAGCAGAAGTGGCATCATCAATAACATGCGACATATCAGAATGAATAGCAGAAGCAGGTTTAGGTGTCGCAAGCTTACTCAAAATAGAAGGTGAATCAAGTGCAGAGCTAGATGGCAGTTCCTTACCTCCCCTCGTAGTTGAGGGATAAATCTTGGTTTTTGGATCTTCAAGTTCTTCATAATGATAAGCAGATATAAATCCCAAGTGACTCAAAGAATAGAGCTATGCTCCCCGGCAACGGCGCCAGAAAATAGTCTTGATAACCCACA